>NC_084825.1:54747539-54897539 GCF_958449725.1 Rosa rugosa
GCAAAATCACTAATAAGCACATTGTAGGTGCCAGTATTGGGAACAAAACTTTTGCTTACCATTTCACAATAACGCCTTATGGCTTCCTTCTTATTTCCAATCTTACCATAGCCGGAAACCAATATATCATATGTGGAAGCATTAGGAAGAAAGCCTCTATTCTTCATTTCACTAAATAATTCATCTGCCTTTGTCATCAATCCAGCACCTGAAAGGACCCCTAAAAGAATATTGTACGTTTCAATATTTGGAGAAACTCCCTCAGCCAGCATCTTTGAGTGTGTAGCAAAAGCCCTTTTTAGATGGCTGCTCATACCATATCCACGTATAAGGGCATTGTAAGTAATAGTATCAGCTAAAAATCCTCTTCCAGTCATCTCTTCTAATACTGTAGTGGCCTTCCTGGTCATTCCCAGCCTACATAAGATAGTGATGAGATTATTATAAACATCATGATTGAGGTCAAGCCCCATACTTACAAGCTTCTGATGCATTTGCAAAATTGGATCAGCTCTTCTACTCTTTGAAGAAGCATCAAGCAGAAGCCTATGAGTAACTGAGGTAGGGAGAGAACCCACAGCCACCATTTCATTTAAGACATCCATTGCTTTTTCAATCTTATCTTCTTCACAAAGCCCTCCTATCAGAATGTTACAAGTGAATGAATTTAAAATGAACCCTTGACCCTTCATCTCATTCCAAAGTTCAAAAGCATTTTCAGTGTCACCCTCTCTGCAGAATGCAATAATCAGGGTATTGTACGTGACACAGTCGGGAGCCACTCCCAACTCTCTCATTCCAGTATAGACAGATTTGACTTCATATTTCCCAAGCCGCAACAGACCATTTATCAAGACATTGTATGAAACAACATCAAACCCTATATTTTTCTCCGCCATTTCTTGGAACAAGTTAAGAGCAATTGACTCTTTTCCCACTTTAAAGAAGCCATCCATCAGAGATGTGTAGTTAACACGGTCAAGAAACAAGCCCTCAGAAGTCATATCCATAATTAATCCCTCAGCTTGTTCCATCCTTCTGCACTTTTTCATGTTGTTCACAAAAGCATCAAATATGAAACTGTTGTCCTCCAATCCTCTAATTTTCATTTCATTGTAGAGATCAAGGGCAAATTCTTGTTTACCTGCCTTAAAACACCCATCAATTAGTATTGCATACACAAAAACATTTGGCAATACATTTTTTTGCACCATCTTCCTCAATAAACCAATAGCATCACCAATCATTCCTTTCTTCATATAACCCTTTATGAGAGAAGAATAAGTGATAATATTGGGGAAAACATGTTTATCTTCCATTTCTCTGAGTATTGCTTCTGCACCGCCCATGTCTCCTGAATTGCAATGCCCATTTATCAAAGCAGAATAGGTGATACAGTTTGGAACAAAGCTGAGCTTTGAAATTGTTCGAAACAGGTCCTTAGCCTCGCCGACTTTTCCAACTTTAAACAGTCCAGCCATTAAAGCAGTGCAAATTACTAAATCAAAAACTAGGCCGCGAACCACCATTTGGCCTTGAAGGATGAGAGCTTCCCTAGAAGAGCCTGCCTTAAACAAAGAATCCACGAGGGTAGTGAAGGAGACATTATTAGGATTTACACCCATTTTCTCCATCTCCCTTAAGAGCAGTTTGGCTTCTGACAGCCTCCCATGCTTGCAAAGACCATATATAATGGAGCTATAAGTAACAACATCCGGGAAAATGCCATTCATAACCATTTCCTCATACAGAGAAAGAGCCTCTTCAAGTCCTTGATGCTTACTGTAAGCGCTAATGAGAGTGGTGAGAGTTATAACATTTGGTCTAAAATTCATACTGCCAGTCCAGTTCTCATTATGAGGGCCATCTTGGTTTCCTTGAGATGTCAAAATGTTATGTATTGTACTCTTGGCATTTACAAAATCCCCCACGTGACAAAACCCATGAACAAGAGTAACAGTATCAGGAAGAAGACCATCCCTCTCCATTCTCTCAATTAACTCGAGTGCACGGCTAACTTGTCCAGCTTTGCAATATCCAGCAATCAAGGTGTTAAAACCTACAACATCCTGAGTAATTCCACCACTGACCAAATTATCCATAACCCATTCTGCATACTCTACTAGGCCAATTCGGCAAAACCCGTTAACTAGTAAATTGCAAGTATAAGAATCTATGGATATAGCCCTCCGCAGCATTTGAGACAAAAATCCAAAAGCTTGATAAGGCATTCCTTGTTGGGAGAAGCCCCAAATGAGAGTGTTATAGGAAACAGTATCAATTTGAGTATTTCTTAAGAAATGCAGTGCCAGACTCAAGTTTCCGACTTTGCAGAAAGAGTGAATCAATATGTTGCGGGTGAAAACACTAGGCACAACCCCACAGGAGAGCATCTCAGAGTAGAGAAGGGATACCTGAGAAGACAAACCAGAGGCACTGAAATGGTGAAGAAGCCGATTCCAAAGAGGCAGAACAGGAACGAGGCCATGACTTCGCATAGAGAAGAAGGCGTGGGAAGCATCGGAGAATCTGCCGCAGGCCAAGTAGAGGTGTATAAGGGTGCAAAAGAAGGATGAATAGAGGTGAGTCTTGGATGGTGGGATGGAGTAGTAGTTTTGGGGAGCAAAGCCAAATGAGTGGGACGAGGAGGAACTCAAAGATCGAGCCAGGAAAAGTAGACTAGTCTTGGCTTGCTTCTTCAGACGCTGGCGCATCATATTCATATCATTTGGCTCTCTGCCCCTTTTCCTTTTCCTGAATGAATGAAGGGAATGGCTATGTTTTTTTCTGAGAAAGTTTTACTTTTACTGTTTGGGTCTTGGGCTTGGGCCCCCCTTACCAAACACGTGACGTGAGTTAGTTGCTCTCTCTCAGCGGTAAATAAAATAATAATAATATAATACACAGCGGTAAAATTCTCTGCTGCTAAACCCTACGACTCTGCCTCATTTCCACACTCAAGGGGTTCCCTTCCGTCGCCGTCGCCATTCAATTTGTATTTGGGTTCAGGGATGACCAGATTAGAGTAGTTGATGAACAAACAATCCAATCAAACAAACAAACAATGTCCAAATCGCAAGCGTTCTCGTGGTCGCGTCTCATCTTCAATCAAGCAATCAACAAAACCCGCAACGCCCCACTCCCCTTCATCTCCTCCACCTTTCCACACTTGCTCAGGTCCTCTGGGCACTATTCCACAGTATCAGACAGAGTAGTCCGTGACCTTCTGGCCGAGGTCGAGAGAGAAAAGCAGAGAGAAAGAGAGCAGAGGAAAAGGGCTGGTCTCGACACCAAAGACATTGACCAAGAAGATGAGGAGGACTACATGCGTGTCACTCCATTGATAGAGAAGCTTGAGAAGGAGGAGCTCAAGGCCACTGGGGATCTCAATTCCTATGAGGAGCCCACCGATTCGGATAGTGACGACGACGACGAGCGCTTTACTCCCGATGCCGTCAAGAAGAGGTTTGATGAGTTTCAGAGGAAGTTCACGCGACACGAGGAATTGCTCAAGAATTTCACACAGGCTGGTACTGCTCTTCTTCATTCCTTCTGTCTTTTTTTATTTTATTTTTCATAAGATTCATCTTTCGTATTCTTGTATTGGCATTGCTTGATTGATTGAATGCCAAGATTTTCTGGGGAGAAAACCGCTCATCTTCTTCTTTTTCATTTTCCGTCTAAATGGCATGCTTTGATTAACTTGTTTTGTTTGTGTACATAAAAGAATGAAATTTTAGAAATGATCCCACAGCTGCCTGAGAATTAAATTATGGTGATGCTGTTTAGGTTTCAAAGAGTTCCATAACACTCCCACTAACTAATTCAAATGGCAAAGCGGCATAAACTTTTTTCTGTTGCAAATAACTTTGAGCTATCAAATCTCATGGGATTGTTTTTGTTTTTCTGAAGAACAGTGCTTATAATAAGCAAAACTTGCAAGCATTCAATTTGCTTGGTTTTCATATAGAATTTTTGTTCCTCAAGTTTAGTGTGTGTGTATAACATTGTGCTCCTCGCAGTTTCTGAAATACACTGAACAAGATTTCATGATTGACAACTGATTTAGCTTTGTTTCTTCAGAAATCAATGCAATACTTTTGAAATTTGCAATGTATTTGACTATTTGTACATCTTTGAGATGGATTTTCGTGTAAAAGAATGTCATACATTGTAATTATATATGTATTATAACACGTCTACATGTGTATAACGTTTTGACAGAGACACTTGATGATGCTTTTAAATGGATGAATAAAATTGACAAGTTTGAGCAAAAGCATTTCCGGCTTCGCCCTGAATATAGAGTCATTGGTGAATTGATGAACCGTCTAAAAGTAGCTGAGGGCAAGGATAAATTCATTCTGCAGCACAAACTAAACAGGGCTATGCGATTGGTGCAGTGGAAGGAAGCCTATGATCCAAACGATCCTGCCAACTATGGAGTCATTCAGGAACAACTGGAGCCCTCATTTGATGTTCTAGAAGATGCTGGATTTGAAAAAGAAAAAAAAATTATTCGAGGAGTTGATGATGATGATGATGAAGAATTCAATGACATGAAGGAGAAAGATGACATACTATTAGAGAAGCTAAATGCTATTGACAAGAAACTTGAAGAGAAGCTAGCAGAGTTGGATCATACTTTTGGAAAGAAGGGAAAGGTTCTAGAGGAAGAGATCAGAGATCTAGCAGAGGAAAGAAATGATTTGACGGAGAAGAAGAGAAGACCTCTCTATAGGAAAGTAAGTAGACATATCCTCTGGTTTTTATTCTAGTCGTTATGCAGAGGTTGAGAAACTGTTGTGGGCTAATTTTGATGCATTTTTTTCCTCTGTTATATCTAGTGTTTTATTCCGTTATATCATTCACTTCTGCTCTTTTATGTTTTGACTTGCAAGTATCCAATAATACTTGTAGAAGAAACATTATTAGTTCTTTTTCTGTATCTTTTCAATCGGTCTTACTGAAGTCTGTTTTTTGGAGTACAATTGAACTTGAATTATCTTGTTTTGATCTACGTAGGGTTTTCCTTCAGCTTCTGCTTTTCGTTTTGGGTATACATACTCACACCTTTTTGCCATTTTGTTCATTGATTGCTGGCAGGGTTTTGATGTTAGATTAATTGATGTGAACCGGACTTGTAAAGTTACAAAGGTACTACTAATCATGTTCTTTTAATTTCTTTTAACATCGATCGATGCTTTCATGTTTTTATTTGCACCTATTGGTTTTATAGGGAGGACAAGTGGTCAAATACACTGCTATATTAGTTTGTGGGAACTATCATGGTGTTGTAGGTTATGCTAAAGCAAAAGGTCCAGCTGTCCCCCTCGCCCTCCAGAAGGTATGTGTTGCGTGCTTATGTATTCTGCAGAATTCATATATTTACATAGATACAGCAATATATTTTGGTATGTCAATTTGATAATGATTCAGATTACATGTGGTGGCAAGGCGTAATGCCTTAAGAGAAAAAAAAAATTATTACAATTGATTAGATTTATCATATTGAGTAGTATAGAGGAAATAAGAAGTATTAATTGGGGAGTAAGCAGAGTATTCTTGTCCTTGTCTTCGGTTGTGAACTTGTTCACAGCTTTTGTAATTTTTCTTTCTCTATCAGTAAAGGGTGTTCTGTTTAAAATGGAAGAAAATTTTTGACCCCTATTGTTGTTTAATGAATCACGACTACTTATGGGGTATTTGAATACTCCCCAACCCATGATACATTTAGAAAACAGGTCAAGTCCATATGCAGTTGACTTGTGACAAATTTGACTCTGGATGCAATATGGAGACGTATCTCCAGGTATTGGTTGAACCATAACCGGTCGTTTTGACAGTTAAAGATGGAGGCCAGGAAGAGGAAAAAGAAGATATGCGGGTGAAGGAAAGAAGAAAGTATGTGGCTTAGGGTATATTTAGCCTGGTTGTTCGGGTTAAACTGCTGATTCCTACATCTTAGATCGTGAAGTTCTTGAGCCTGTTCTGTTGGGTTGTTGTTAAGGTTGCAGGGGTGTATACAGACTAAGTGTGTGAAGGAAATGCCACATAGGAATAGGAAATACGACAATTAAAAGTATATAAGTGTGTTACTATTAGTATTGTGCCTTGGTTAGAAAATACCCCACATCTGAATAGGGTCTTGAGCTAACTTCGGTGGTGGATCTAGGTGGCTAAGTTGGGGGCAGTCTCTGTGCTATGGTGCCAGTAGTTGTGGGCAGCCCACGCAAATCCGTTGCATTACATTTATATGGACTGAAATTCATAACGAATAGAAAGAAAACCATATCAAACTGGACTAGTTAGACTGGTTTTGGTTTACCACCTGTAAGGTCGGTCATTTTGTCTCATCTTGATGATGAAAAGCTTCTTTTTGAAGATAGGCATATGTGAACAACACTTGTTCAGGGAGTATGACCAAGTTTGTCTACTGCCTAGAATGATATGAGGGGCATACAATTGGAGATTAAATGCAAATAAAAACCTAAAGCTTATATGAAAAGAAAAAATTATCCTTGTTGCTTTGTCAGGTTGGTGACTGTTTTCACTCTTGTTTGCTCATTCAGGTAAACAAATTACAAATTATTGCCTGAAAAAAAAAAAAGTGAATAGTATCAACTGAGCCAAGTTCTTTGTCTCGTATGTCAGGAGTTTGAGTTTAATCTAAGAGGCCTCCTTTTATTTGAATTGCGGACAAAGTTGGTTTCTTAAGTGTTTTCATTTAAGCATAGTTTTCCATAAGTTTTCTCTCTATTTATCTTACTAGAATTGTCTTTGTGATATTCTTCTTTTATATTTCTCTTTTGGTGGGTACTGATTGATTTTACTACAACAGGCATATGAGAAATGCTTTCAGAATCTCCACTATGTAGAACGACATGAGGAGCATACAATTGCGCATGCAATACAAACTACATATAAAAAAACAAAGGTAATAGCCTCATCTTGCATTGGTTTTTCTTTTGGTTGTATCATTTCTTCTGCTCTGCCCTATGGTTTTGGTTTTTTAGTAAATACACAGCCTGTTGTGTTTATTCTTTCACTCCCTATCTCTTAAGTTTTAATTCTTGTTAGGTTTATCTCTGGCCTGCACCCACTAGGACGGGTATGAAAGCAGGAAGAACTGTCGAAACCATTCTAAACTTGGCAGGTTTCAATAATGTCAAGTCTAAGGTAATTGACCGTCAAACTGAATCCATTTCACAAGGGTGGTGTATGCAATTTGGATTATTGCTCTAACTTCCAACACTACTGTCAGGTTGTTGGTTCAAGGAATCCTCATAATACAGTGAAGGCTGTTTTCAAAGCCCTTAATGCGGTAAGGAAACTGTCCAGCTGGTATATAAGAATTTTTCCTGCATTCGCTGACTTTATGTATATTCACTGCATCTGTACATTTTGCAGATTGAAACGCCCAAGGATGTTCAAGAAAAGTTTGGACGCACTGTTGTTGAGAAGTCCCTCGTATCGTAGATGATAGATTTGGTTATGTGCCCTGTGTTATGGTTTGTCAGATTAGACTATAAAAATCCAAATTTTCTTGTAAGTGAACATTCCTTGTTTTGTTGTCGATAAAAAGTCCATCCAGACCGAAAAGAAAGCATCTTTTTGGAATCAGTATGGGAGCTATTTCTGCCACCACTGTAATTCTTAAATCTGAAGGAGCTGCCAACTTTTGCAGTTTAACTAGAAGTATATTCTCTGTTTTTGGAAACTAACAGTTCACCGACAAGAATCTTCATATCCCCAATCAAAAGCTACGTCCGGTGCTCGGTGAAACATCACCAATGGACTCATGTGTTGTTAGAGCACGTCAATGCTACGAGTGCAACTCAAATTATACCTCTATAAAAGATGGGTTAACTGTTCATTAAAAGGCGACTTTGCCCTCATTCGAATTTTGTTTACGGCTCTGCCACTGACCTATTTTTTCCTCTCTCTTCTCCTCCTCCTCCTGCCTCCTAAACCGAACAGCAGCAGCTGCCTCTCGCTCTCAACTTCACAAAACAATCAATTTATTTGACGGTGAATATGATTAAGAATGCCATGTTCGACACAGAGAGAGAGAGAGAGAGAGTGAAGAATCAAATCGTAGGTTTTGCGCAGAAGGAAAGAAGAACTGGAAAAGTTGAGGCATCTGATTAATAAGGTTATCTTCTTCTCTGAATGATGAGTTGGTAATTCAATTCCCATAATTGAAAGAGCTGGAGTCATTTGTTTGGTAATATATGAAATTAACAGGGGAAGAAGGTAGATAAGATAACTCGGAGAAAAGGAAGAGGGGGACGGGAAGCTGTCACGGTTTCGTTTTGATTTCGCACAACAATCGGTATTTTTCTTTCTTTCTCCAGAATCGCAACTCGATCTGTTTGTGGGGTATTTGTAATTTTTTTTTTTTTCCCTTGAGTTTTTGGGTTTGCATGGTTTTTGGGATCATTGATTGTATGGGATTCTTTCCCACCTATTATGATGCAAGTGATGTGATACATGGATAATGGAATTGGTACCACCTCCGATGTCGGTCAGAGAAATGAGAGAGAATCAGAAGTTTTGAAAAAAAGAGGAGAAAATAAAAAGAGCCAGGGACACGTTAGCAAGGGCACGTGTCCTGACACCGCTGGTCACAGGTTACTATATAAAAGGTGTTGCTTGCTTGCTTGCTTGCCGGCTACTCGAAAAAATCTCACTGCACATACGTCGATTATCAATCTGGGTGAGAAACTGAGAATGGTATTGGTGACGTCGTCGGAGGCGAAGATCCGGAAGGTGTTGGGATTGGGATACTGGGTGCAGGGCTTCAGGTGCTTCCCATGGTTGGCCGTCAACTTCTTCCTTAAGGACGGACTCCAAGTGGACTCCTCCACTCTCCAGCTCCTCCAGAACTCCGCCAACCTACCCATGGTCGGAAAGCCCCTTTACGGTCTCGTTTCCGACGCCATCTACATTGCTGGCCAGCACCGCATTCCCTATCTCGCCCTTGGCGGTACGCCTTTCATCTCTCTTTGCTTTTCGATCTGTTTCTTAATTACGTACCGGCAATTTTCTTGTGATTGATGAATGATCCTGGTTCGAGTCCCTAGAGTCACCTACCATGGGGTAGGAGTGAAATTCTTTAATCTCTCTTTAAAAAGTTACAAAAAAAAAAAAAAAAGAGCAACAATTATTCAGTTTGGAATCCAACCCCATTGTTACATACAGAATTTATGAGTCTAGATATTCAAGCTAGGATGTTAAAGTCTGGCAATTTCAAATGAGAACGTACAGCAAGGATCTACGTACTTGCCCATTTTTATCAAAATATCAGATGCAAATCATTATTGTTGTAATTGATGCCGTTTCCCAACACATCCGCTATAACTTTTCTCAGAGTTTCAATGTCAGTTGATGTCTTATATATCATTTTAATATCAGTTGATGTCTCATATATCATTTTAATACTGTGCCTTTAAGTTTTTATTAGTTAGTTCAAGTCGGTAAGATAGGGTTGCAATACACCTTTTCGGTTACAATCCTTCGTCTTGTTCATTGGTATAATTATTATTCTATTTCATGAAGTTTCCATTCTCATACTTCTTAGTTTGGTTCATGAATCCACCTAATGTACTTATTCTTGTAGTTGATTTCTAACATAATTCATTTGTTGCAGCGTTCTTACAAGCAGTGTCATGGTTGGCTATAGCAATCCTCTCCCAATCAGGCATCTCAATTAGCGCTATGACCCTATATCTCCTCCTCAGTAATTTGGGCGCTTCAATTGCTGAGGTTGCCAATGATGCCATTGTTGCAGAGGCAGGAAAACAGCCTGCTTCCTCCAAAAGTCCACAACCATCATCCTCGGGCGAGCTTCAGTCTTTTGTTTGGATGTCTTCAGCAGTGGGTGGAATCCTAGGATTTCTCCTAGGTGGTATTGCCATCGACAGATATGGTCCCCAAAAGATGTTCCTGTTCTACGGCTTTCTCCTCGGTGTTCAGTTTTTCATTAGCATTCTTGTCAAGGAGAGCTCTATGAACCTTCCCAAGAGAAGATCTGATGTTGGAATTCGAGAGAAGCTTTCCGAGCTGTCAATTGCATTAAGAAAACCTGAGATTGCTTACTCAATTACATGGTTTGCAGCATCATATGCCATCATTCCATCATTGACAGGCACGATGTTCTTTTACCAGACACAATATTTGAATATTGACTCATCGGTGTTGGGAATCTCAAAGGTGTTTGGCCAGGCGGCAATGCTTCTATGGAGTGTCATCTATAATCGTCACCTGAAACCGGTAACACCGAGGAAACTAATTTCAGCCATTCAGGTTACCATGGCTTTATTTATGATTTCTGATGCGTTGTTTGCAAATGGGTTTTACCGGAATATGGGGCTGTCAGACAATTTTTACATCGTAATATTTTCTGGCCTCTCAGAGGTTCTCTTGTTTATTAAGATTCTGCCCTTCAGCATTCTTGTAGCCAAGCTCTGCCCACCGGGATGCGAGGGATCTCTAATGGCATTTGTAATGTCTGCAATAGCAGTTGCGTTGATTATGAGCGGATATCTAGGTATTGCGCTTGCTTCTTATGTTGGGATCACAGGAAATGATTTTTCAGGGCTTCCGCTTGCCTTCCTAATACAAGCATTTCTCACACTCTTGCCACTCTATTGGTCATCATGTATCCCTATCCTTGAATCGGAACCCGATCATGTAAAAGCAAAACCCAGTAGCAAGAAGGAATAGCGGAATCGCGGTTGTGCCCCTACTCATGTTTGGTTTGGTATTTTAGGCTTTTCTACATTATGCAAGGGCTCGTCCTTACCACTAGATAATCTGTATAACTTATAGAGGACACTTTCAAATTTGGCAGGATCTTTCTTGTACTTAAGAATACTAGTTTTGTTTTGCACATGAATCTACAAAATAAGTAGTTTATGTTTTAGGGAAAGAGATTCGGGAGAATTTTGATGTATTCATTGATAATATGAGGTTCTTTATATAGAGGATTACAAGTACAAAATCTGAATTATCTAAGGAAAACTTAATCGAACATTAGATATCCTAATCTAGAATATTCTACCCTATTACAACTGAAACAAGTAATCGGGATTTGGGCCAGACAAATATAAATTGTGTATCCTTAAACACTCCACCTTTGTCAGCCAAACGTCGGTGCTCCTCTCGTTTCCTCGTTGTGAGGGAGTTTTTGCGTTTTGGATCTTTTGCAGCAAGGCCCTCTTGATTAAGCGAGACTAGGCCCAAGATTGATCAAAGGTTGGACCTGAGAACAACCTCGTTGTGACCAGCTAGATGATAATGGCAGTGATTGCACTAGATAATAACAGCAGTGATTGGATTGGATGATAACAACAGCGATTGGATTAGATTTCACGAGAACAGAACTTACAGGTAGATGTGGTGTGGGAGCTCGATGCATGAGAGTTTAGCAGAGAGGGAGAATTCAAGCAGTAACATGATTTCTGGATTTTGGGTTAAGGTTGGTTGGGAAGAATTGATGGCTAGGGATTAAGAGATAAAGCTTGATCTCTTGCTTGATGTTTCTGGGCTGTTGTGGCTTGGTTTTCTACGACAATGAACTCGCCTTTTATAGCGGTGATAGACGGGGAGGATTTGTGCCAAGAACCAGAGGTTTTGAAAGGGTATTCTCAGTTTTGGTGGGATCATTCTAAAACTTTCAGCTTTTGTTTTACCCATGAAATCAAAAGAGTGAAAGCTTGCTTTGGCTCTGAGGGTGAAAACCAGTGGCACAGGTATAGGACGGTGATGGGGATCCAGATTTTGTGCTGCTGTGATCTTTGAGAGATCCTAATCCCCTAATTTGTGCTATTGTAAATCGTGATCACAAAAATCTAAGAGTTATTAGAAATCGAGGCAGGATTTCGGGGGATGCGAGTTGGGAAGCTTTTGCATAGATTTGGGTTTCTTACCAGAAAAGGGTGGAGTAGTAATCCCAGCAACAACTTGATGGAACAGCGTTCCTGATTTGGGGAAGACGACTCCAACGCGTTTTTTTGGGCTACAGACTCTGGTGTAATGGACTTTGGGTAGGGGAGTGACTCTAGTGGGCTCTAAGTCTTGTTTGGGCTTGCTTTCATCTCTCCACTAGCCCATGTTAAGATGTTGGCCCTCAAAGCATGAATTTTGGTTCCCAAGTCCAAAATTATCGACGGGCTTTATCATAACAATGGGCCTCGCATGATCCGTTACCTTCCACACCACATCCCGCCGTATAAGCCCTAAACGTAGCTTGGGTCTACGCCTATCGCATGGTAAATAAGCGTGTTGGCTCCTTTGGAAATACCTGTCAATCGCTTGAGTATTTAGGCATCTCGTATTGCTTATTAAATAGAGAACTTCATTTTGACGTGAAATGGGCTTGCTTGAAGGCTTAATTAGGTTACGAGGTCAATGACCCGTTTTCATTGCTTGTCATTAGTTAAATTCGAACTTGTGGAAATTTGGGTATTAACACTCGTCAAAAACCTTACCGAGTAATAAAAATCTAGTGGGATAGAATTAACCTCTGTCGAAGGAAAAAAAAGAATACAACATACATTTCACATTTCGAGATCAAAACATGTAGACATCTCCCCCTAACGTCTGCGTCTCGCCTTGATGACTACGATCATGGGAGTTCAGATAAATCCGTAGACCAATGCTTTTTAACATGTTTCTCGAAAGTGGATTTAGGCAATGACTTAGCAAATAAGTCTGCCACATTGTCCTCAAATCAAACTTGGTTCAAAATGGAAAAAGAGGACACTGGCTGGCGGTAGAAGAGGCGGCTGTGGCGGTTTGAATCCATCATGTCATCCACCATTTTCTCTTTGTAGGGATAGAAAAAGCTTATAACAAGTTCATAACATATGAGATGTCCTGTTTTGTGCATTGTGCTAAGTACAATAATGAGTCTATTGCACTTAGGTACGGCACTTCTGCCTCTAGCCTGTCTTCGTCATCATCCTTGGAACGAAACAGATCATTTTTAGGGTCAAGACTACAGACGACCATGGGAGGGCTTACAGGCTTGAAAAAACGCCTTAGTATCCATCGACACAGTGCACATATTCCAAACCAAGACAAAACCATGTTCTTCCAAGGTCCTTCATCTCAAACTCGGACTTCAAATGTTCAGCAGTTTCCCTTAACTCATCATGAGTTCTAATGATGTTTATTTCATTAACATAAACCACGACAATGGCAAATCCGGAACTTGTTATCTTAATGAAAACACGTGGGCATAGTTGACATATCCCTTCCCAATCAAGTAGTCACTCAGACTGTTATACCACATCCGTCCGGATTATTTCAATCCATATAGTGAGCGTTTCAACCTTATTGCAAACGCGCTCCATGGTTTACAGCCACTTGATTTGGGTAACTGAAGTCTATCAGGAACCTTAATGTATATTTTTGTATCTAGAACCCTATCAGGAACTGCAACGCCGGTGTTGTGCGTGTGCGATGCGTGTGCTGTGCATAGTAGGCGGGTTATGCAGGGTAGTAGGGACGTAGGCAAGCAGGGATGGGCGCAAGGCTAGGGCGCTGGGCTATTGCGTGGGCTAAGCTGATAGCAGGCCAGCGAGCGGCGTGCTGGGGGGCAGGGGGGCTGCAAGCATGCAAGCGAGGATCTACGCGAAGTAGCAGTGAGGTAGTAGCAGGGTTCTAAAAAATGGGCTAGGCGCTAGGCGCTGGGTGTCCGATCCGATTTCGGGCTAGTCGATTGAATTGGGCGTTTGGTTTCTCAGCGGCCGCCTAGACGGTCTAGGCGGAGGTTAGGCGGTCTAGGCGCCGGGGCTGGGCGCTAGGCGCTGGATTCTGGAATTTTTTTTCCTCCTCTGGTGTATGCTGTAAGCAACTCACTTCGTTCTCCATCATGAAACTCAAATCCGGAATCGACGACCATGATTCAAAAACAAACCTACCCAACAGATTAATTCCACTAATCGACAAATCCATCATAACAAAGATCTCAAATTCAAATCCTAACAAATTCAATCTTGAACCCAATCAACCAAACTTGACAATTCGATTCGCGATCGGATTGCATCTGTGGTGGCACGAAGAGCTTCTTGACCGGGATTTCGAGTTGGGTATCGCTCTTCGAGAGGCGAGATGGGATGGGCTCTGAGATTGAGAGAGAGGATTTGGGGGAGGAGAAGAGCGTGGAGATGAAGATGGGTTTAGCTTTGTTGGGGGTTTGGGTTTTGAGAAGTGGGTGAAGTCGGTGAAGAGGTGAGATGTGGCTTCTGGGATTCTGGGAAGATGAAGCAGAACCATTAATCTTGAACCTTTACTTCGAAGCTTTCTGAGATTTTGATATGAGGCAGTGGTTTCACCTTTAGTGGTTTGTGGGCTAGCATTGTTTATTATTTTAACCCTTTTATTTTATCATTTTTTATAACCGTTCTTGGTCATGACTCATGAGTCTCATGACATTGGTCTTTTACTTTTTTTATACAAATTAAGCTATCAAATGTGTATCAATCATATCCCTTCTGGGAAGAGAGTCACTTGTTATAAAAATTATAATAAATATATATTTATATTTATATAATTATATGTTATCAAAATAAAAATAAAAATAAAAAATAAAAATCCGCCTAGTCCCCGACTAGGCTCCCGCCTAGTCCCCTAGGCGCTAGGCTCCGGGTTACCGCCCGACTAGCGCCTAGCGTTTTTTAGAACCTTGGGTAGTAGGCAGGGGCCGTAGGCTGTTGGGCTGCTGGGTTGATGCTAGTAGGCAGAAAGTAGCTAACGAGGCTAACCTAGCGACAAGGGCAAGGCTAGCGAGGCTAACCAGAAGCTTGTGAGGCTATCCTAGCGAGGCTAAGACAGATTTTGGGATTTTTGATTTTCTTTGGGTTTTGGCTTTTGATTCAGGTTTAGGGCTTAATGCTGATAACGTGTTTTAGGAAAAGAGATTTGGGAGAATAATTGATGTATTCATTGATAATAAGGGCCTCTTTATATAGAAGATTACAAGTACATAATCTCAATCATACAAGGAAAACCTAATCGAATATTGATTAGGATATCTAGAAGATTCTACCCTATTACAACTGAAACAAATAATCAAGGTTTGGGCACTAGACACATAGTTTGTATATCCTTAAAACTCCCATTTGTGTCTCCCAAACGTCAGTGCTCCTCCGGTTGCCATGTCAAAAACCTTGATGAGTAACGAGAGAAGCTTGAGGCAATTTAGGTTATCTCTTTTTCGTTTGCTCATATTAAGAACTAGTCTGCAATCACATGCTTTGCATGTGTAAGAAAAACTTTCGTTGTAAAAAAGAAAAAAGAAAAAAAAAGTTATCTGCAGATAATGGGTGGTTATTTGCAGAAAAAATGGATTCAATGGATAGTTATTCATGGGGTTGGTAGTTTTCCTACGTATTTATCTATTTCCCTATTTTTTTCTTTTCTTATTTTTCTGTTTCTCTTGTAATTTGACTATATTATCCCTATATGTTTTATGAGTATGAAAGTTTATTAATAGGGTTTTTGTCAATTAACCCCATTTTTAGAAATTTTTTTCCCACTTACCGTATTAAGTTTTTTTTTAATTCTCTCTTACCCATAACACTCTAAAGAGGTCTTCCCTAATACCCCATTAAGATTTTTTTTTTTTTTTTTTGGATTCCGGTCACCGGCCGCCGCCCACCGGACTTTTCTGAAAACCTCATCGGAAAGGTTTATTGCTCCCAATAGACATCTATTATCCCCAAAAAGAAGGGCAATAGACGTCTATGGCCCCTAATAAACGTCTATTGCCCCCCAATAGACGTCTATTAGCCATGTATTGCCCCTAATAGACGTCTATTGCCCCCCAACAAATAAAACTTTGATTAAAGAAAAAAAATGAAGAGATTATATCAATTCAAAACGTCTATTGCTCTCCAGTAAATGTCTATTGCCCTCCAATAGACGTCTATTGCCCCTCCAATAGACATTCATAACTTTTTTTTTTCTTTCCTTCTGTCCCATTACTTAAAAAAAAAAAAACAAAGAAATTGATTTGGGCACCCAATTGGAGTTCAAGGAGTTCAACCGTGAGACATGAACGACGGCACCATCGACGACGCCGCCGATCTTCTCACCACCACCAGTAAATTCTGATTGGCATCTGTTTGCAAAGCTTCGCGCGTCCACCCGAAACAAGGTGATGGACTAGGTACGTGGTTTCCGGGAACTGGTCTAAGATCAAGGAACATTCGCAATCGGAGCCTCCGTCGTGGAGTTGATCGGAATTGGAGGCGTTGGGTTCAGATTTGGGGCTGGGCCTTGTTGATTGGAATCAGAGGAGTGAGGGAATGGAACTCGATTTCGAATCTGATCTCGACGGCGGTGATCGGAGTTCATGAGCGAACTGCGACAAATTCTCTCTCAACTCGACGACGTACTCCTCCGGAGTAAAAGCTATTTGCTGGCGCCGTCGTCGGTAACCTCTCTTGCTGGAGGTGGAGCTGTGATGTCGGAGTTCGGGTTTAGGGCCACGCCGGAGGTGGAGATCGGGGAGAGAGAGAGAGAGGGGAGAGAGAAAGAGAAACCGGCAGTGTGGAGAGAGGAAAGAGTGGCGTGGAGGCAATTTCTTAATTATACTAAGGGCAAAATTGTCATTTAATTATAATCTGGGTAAGTGGGAATAAAAATCTGTTGGTGGGGTAAGTGGGATAATTTTGTCCAATTTTAGTGCTTTGGGTCAAGGGCCCTTATTAATATTTCAGGGTTATTTTGGTACAATTTTTCAATTTTGGCTAACAAATCCGCTTCTCTTAATAATAACTAGCCTTTCTGCACGCGCATAGCGCGTGCGAAAGGGCCGCGCTCGCGCGTGCGATTTATTTTTATTTTACACATTTTTCTTTTTCAAATTGAAGACACTCATATCTAGGATAGAGACTTCAAAAAAAAAAAAAAAAAAAAAAAAAAGAGAGAGAGAAGAAGAAAAACTAATCGCATATATGGCAGACGTTCATCTAGTTTCCGCGTGTGAATTTATTTTCTTTTACACATCCGTTAAAATTTATTTTTACATGGTGTTTAGATAGTAAGTGAGACAGTACTATGACCAACTATTTACAATTATAATTGCATAAAACAAATAAAATTATTTGAACAATATCTATTTAGACTTACAATAATACTTATATTAATTTTGATTTTCAACGGCTCATAACCTTACACAAAACTTTAGATTATCCTCAAATGCCATACTATGGAGGATAGCCCTCTAACTAATTTTGCCTATTGTGGATCCATTTCCTTCAACTTTGCCTTCAGCCCTGCCCCCACTGGGAGAGGATTTCCCCTATCTGCACTTTAGCCGGCCAGCCCTCAAAATTGAGATTGTGTGTCTGAGTCCTTTCATCTTTAAGATTAAGGACTCATGCCCAGCTGTAGCTCGAAGCATCATTCTCTTGCACTATCGTGAACTACTACGTTGTATTCACCTTGAATGCTACTTCTCTGTACACTTTTGAGTCCCCAAGACAGACATTGATTTAAGAAATTTCATATAGTAATGGTGCCACTAACTCTAAAACTAATTCTTCATCACCTTGAATTGTTAGTACAGAGCCAAACTTAAAAGGAAAAAAAAGAAAGAAAAAAAAAAAAGAGAGAGAAAAAAGGAGAAATATAAACAACAGAATTATTTTAAATTGATTTGAGACAACTGCATAATCATAAATCAAGAGTCCGAGAGCAAACAGTACAATATCATCACTACAACTCATCTAAAACAAAAGTTAAAGATTTAAGTGCATGTTCCAGATTCTCACTTTCGAATAGTGAAACAATAGTATAGTTTATTGTACTTAATAAAAACAACAACTAATGAATAAAAAGGTTTAAGTGAGCAGGATAAAAGAATAAGAAAAAAAAAAACGTAATGGGCATCAAATTAAGCAAGTCATGAACCGAACAGAAATCCCGAACTCCTGCATCTGTACTCCAATAAAAGAAAAGAAATAAAAGGAAAGAGGAAGTATCAATATATACGTTCACCTAGCCTGAAGAACAATAAGGAGCAAATATTAGATATACAACAAAAAGTAATTGAGTAATTCATACATTGATTGAAACTTTCATTAAAACTGTAAGTCAAAAAAAAAAAGCATCAAATATGTCTGAAATCAAGCAAAAAGGCAATAGAGAAAAACAAACAGACATACATTGCCAGGAACTGAACTAATGCTTTCATTGAAAAAACCTACCAATTGGTTGTTTTTCGGGAATTTAATCTTCCTCTGAAATGCAGACACAACTAAAAGAATGGATGCATTCTCAAAATAAATAAATAAATAAATAATAAAAAAAAATGGATGTGTAAGTTCAATTGGTCAAAGCCTTATATAAATGAAATGATAAAAAAAAAATCAAGAATTACCACTACTGAAACTCTAGAAACAACCATGGGTCATCGACTCCAGTTGCATGAACGTAAATAGCACCTGCAGCCCCCTTTGCAAGATTAAAAAATGAGTGGCAAAAGGCAAGGACACCCAATCACACAATTTCCTATGCATACTTAAGGTAATACTAAAAAATCAAACAAACAAACAACAATATGATAAACTTACCAGCTATGTGTTTCTTGAATATTTATTTCTCTAATCTGCAGTCCAGTCTTGAGCACTGTAACATGAAATAGCAATCAACTTATATCAATCATGAAGGAGAGAAAGAACCTTCTTTCAGTACATAAGTCCCCATAAGACCTATATATAAACACCCCCACAGAATAATATTGGCTGAGATTGCTTACCAAACGGATCACTGAATAGAACCAAGCCTCTTGAAGCAAATCCACAGAAAGCACAGAGCTTTAGTTTTACCAAATATCAATCATCATAATCATCACTATTATAGAAGCAATGCAAGGCATAATGGTATGTGTCTTTAATCATATTTATCAAACAACAGAAAGAAAGAAAGCAATGTAATCCCACACGTTACACTACCTAATGAAAGAATATCAGACAAATTTCATTGAGGGACATAATGATATTCAAAAACAGGAACAACATATCTTGAGATGAGATGAGTTGATGGGTTGATCTGGTTGCACAGTCAATTTTCTCTAGTTGCATGGCTGATCACTCCTGAAATGAGATTTCCATTCAAACTAAACATGGTGTTAATCACTCCTGGCTGTTTGAAACAGAAGAATCAAGAGATAAAAAAAAATAAAAAAAAATAAAGAGCATCAAATACGTCTGAATAAATATAAATGAAAAGAAAAGTTAAAACTCAGTAATGAACTTAATGAAACCCAGATAATAGATTTAGGCATAACTCTGTTCTCCAGACTCTTTAATGGGTGCCAAATAACCACAGAAAAAACAAACGAAGCGCTTTCTGCAGCCCAAGAGAAAATTGAATAACACAAATAATAGAATCATCACTACAAACCCATAGAATCACTTAACTCAACAAAAAGGGTGGACCTGTAAAGTGAAGTTCGAAAGTCCCTTCTTCCAATCCACCGGTATCCCTTCAAGCATTGTGTTTAACCAAACAAATCATGCTATCTTCAAACACGTTTGAACTAAAATTCAAAACTAAAAATTGGTATTTCAAATAATAATCAACAGAATGAAACAATAGGAAGCCTATCCAAAAGCCAAAATTGAAATTGATGACGAAAAGAGAAGTGTAATTAAAACCAAACCAGTGAAACACCCACCTGTCAATACAAAATCTCAAAAATAGGAACCAAATAACGTTTCGATTGGAGATTTGGGTGTATTCGAATTTTCTCTTTTCCCCTTTATATGTTGGTCATCACCTTTCTCGTATTATATAGATCATATCTGGTAGTTGTAACTGAGATGGGAATGGTCGTGAGTTCATCTCTCCTTGATCGACTCCCACGTTCCGTCGTGCGGTTTTCTTTTCCTCTTCGGTTGTGTGTATGTAGTGGGATGTAACTGTTCTGTTCGTTTCACACGTCTCTTTTTCACATACTTCTTTTTATTTATTTTATTTTTTGTTTTACTATACTACCCCTCTAGATTTGTTTGTCTGACATAGCTTAACAGGGTTAATTGTGGTAGTTCAAATTTTGGTGAAGCTTTTGGAGGCTTCGCTTTATTGTAGTAGAGATATAGATATAGATATAGATTAGGCCATTGAGCTTAAATTTTGGTTCTAAGTCCAAAATTACTAACAAGCCTAAAATTAATAATGGGCCTCATGCATTTCCGTTATCTTCCACAACACACCTGTTCTTATAAGCCCTAAATGCGTGAATGTGGCTTGAGTCCACGTGCATGGCATGATGGATTGTGTACAACTCGGCTTTATTTTTTATTGGGTTGAAATATAAATTGGGCCTGCTAGCTGGAACCACACTACACGGGGTGATTTTGTTTGGGCCGGTTCCTAATCTCACATATGCCTATTTTATCTTGTCCAAGGGAGGGCAGCATTGGTGTGCGGTCGAGTACATGATTAAAATCTTCATGACCTGTATGATCTGCCTCAGCGGAAAGAGGGATCGTATCTTCTTTCTCCTTCTCTTTTCTTTCTCTGACATGTCACTCAGAGAGCAGCAACAGACATAGTAGTAGTCTTCACTCTTCAGCGAGATTGAGAGAGATCTTGTAATCAAATTGATTAATTTGCTTTAGAAGAAAAAGATGGAAGAAGCGAAAGCAATGGCTCAACATCAGCAGCAGCAGCAGCTATTGTTACAGCAGCAACAACAGCACCAGCAACAGCAGCAGCAGCAGCAACACCAGCAACAGCATCAGCAGCAGCAGCAGCAGCAGCAACAACAACAACAGTTATTGCTTTTACATCAATTACAAAGACAACAGCAACAGGCGCAACAGGCCGCTGCCATTTCTCGTTTCCCTTCCAACATCGACGCTCATTTGCGCCCACTCCGAGCCCTCAATCTCCAACCTAACCAAATCTCCAACCCCAACCCTAACCCTAACCCCAACCCCAACCCCAACCCCAACCCTAACCCTAACCCCAATTCTGTTCTTCCCAATCTCCAACAAAATCCTAATGAGAACCCGCAGCAACAGCCCCAACAGCAGCAGCAACAGAGGGCGATCCGTCCGGGTAACCAGGCCGAGCTGCAAATGGCGTACCAGGACGCCTGGCGGGTCTGCCATCCGGATTTCAAGCGTCCCTTCTCTTCTCTCGAAGACGCATGTGAAAGGTTAGTTCTTTAACTACCTTGGGTTTCCATTTCATGAAAATCGTAACACTTCTTTATCTAATTACTTTACATTTCTCTTGCATTTCCTAGGCTTCCTTTACTTTTTTTCTTTCTTTCTTTCTCTGTTTAGTAAAAACATTATTGATATCTGCAAGGCTACATGACCAGTTTGCATTTTATTCAATTGTAAATTCGACTTAATTGAATTAGGCTCACTCATCATGATATACCAGCTGCATTGTTCGGGCAACTGCTAAAAAGGATAGATTCAGACAGACAAGCCTGTTATTCCAAATTTTGTTTGAAATGAAACTGTATCTGCACATACATCATCTCAGTACTTATAGTCAATTGCATTAATGTGGCCTATTGGCCTACCGCTGCCACAACTTTATCATGTTTCTGCTGTGTAAAGGCCTTGATATGTTAGTGGAGACAGAATGCCTGTTCTTGCAATACCTTGATGTGCTCAATACTTTATTGATACATGAGTAAGAGTTGGAGAAGCTCCTTCAATCTCTCTCTCTCTCCCTCCCTCCCTCAGATTGTTCCTGAATATTAGGAAACAAAATTAGCATTTTCTTTTTCTTCGATAAGGGAAACAAAATCAGTATGAAGTGAACACATATATTGTTCTCTGGAATCATTAACCACATGTCTGAAATCCTTCTGGCTGATTTGAGCGTTTTCTGAACTGCCATGTCAGTTTTCCCATATATTTTTGTTGATTCTGCCACAAAAGGAGAGTTCCTCCTCTAAATGCTTTAGATTGTAACTTCATCCCATATTAGTCTACGAGGTTGTTCTTGTATGTTATACACATCCATGTTTATGTAGAACATACCTATGAAGTAGGGTGTCTATGTATACCAGACAGTTTAGTAACATGTTTTGTCATCTATTATGAGAGCTTGTATGCCATAGTAACTAAACCTTAATGCAATGTAGATATATAATATCCTTTTCTGTATGGAAAAATAATTATAGTGATGAAGGACTTGATGAAAGGATAAAAAGTGTTTTTTATGTTAACACCCTAAGTAGTAGCTATATACTTTTAAATGACAGTTCTTGTTAATGCCGTAGTGGACATGTGTAGACAGAATGTAGCTTATACAAAGTTTCTGGAGTAACAAATCTCATACCTAAAAGACTTTGAACCTGCATTTTGATCTTTTGTGTTTCTCTTTTCCTTTTATGCATTTTATCTGACATCTACTACCACTGTCTGGCTGTGTGCAAACAAACATCAGTAGTTTCCATGCTTGTTATGTGTTCTAAACTTCTAAAATATTGGATGAGGAAGTCATATGACGTCCATGGATCAGTAAGAAGTAATGTTAGTAATTCAGCATGCCTGAGTTAAGAATACTGCAAAGGTCTTCTACTATTCAGTCCTGTGGATGTTTCTGTGGAAAGATTTTTGATTGTTGAGCACTGTGTCTAGAATGATGTCACACACAATAAATGGTTCCCAAAATGCTCTGCATGTATCTTTCCTTGAGGTTTTCTCTGCCTTAGTGCCATTATGACCTAGGGCCCTTCTAATTCGTGACAGAGTCGAAGCTTGGATTCATTTAAATGTGGGAGGCCTAAAATTTGTCACAGTCTACCACTAGAGTATAAACTATTTCATGCAGGGTTCTCTGTTGTGTAGGAATTATCCTTGATGGCAGTACCTTACATGAATTATTCTGTCGGGTAATAATTCCATTTGGTAGTTTGCATGCTCTACTGTTAGTTGATGAAATACCATGAGGAGTCAAAGTGGTTGGTTGTGAATATGAATATATTAGAAGAACTCCTTACCTTCCTTTAGGTTGAGGTGAAAGTGTCAGAGTGAACCACAAGTCAACTTTGAGTATGCAAAGATGTTTGGAAACAATAGCAGCTTGCATTTCTCTTGCTGCAATCTCCCTAGCAAGGAACCCTGCAAAATCCATGTAAACTTGCTACCCTGGGGGTTTAGCGCTGTGTTACCTGCCAATAACCTCTGATGGCCAAGACAAAAGGGGAATATTTGAATTTCAAATTTGGAGAATTTTCAAAGGAAGTCAGTAAAGTACCTTGAATGTGTGTGAAGGCAATGCACTAAATCTGAAGAAACTAGTAAACTAGGAACCTCTTGTTTTCATTTTTTCAGAGTTGACTTTGTTTGAGTCTGTGATGTGCCTTAACCCCAAACCACAAGCTAGACAATAGCTGACAGTCAGTGCTGTATCAATTGTAGGCCGACACCTTTCTCTTCTAGAAGCCTAGATGCAGTACCTGTGTTTGGTCCGCTCTTCCCACCTATACTGCCACAAGGTTTTATGATATTGCCGGGGTTTTATGACAAGAAAAGTACCGAGCAGCCAGTGCAATGAATCTGTTCCAAGCTTACTTGATAGGGTAGATAAAGAGGAATCCTTGGTCAGCCTGACTGGACATGTCTCATGTCCAGTGTCCCTGTGAAGGATCCAAAAGAGGTTGGCAGGTGGACGTGGCTTTAGGGCCTGAATCTGTGATTTGTGATATCACAATATCGACCCAGTTTCGAATGGTATTCTGCGACTGTTTCCCTTTCATTGTCTGTTCTGGCCATACGACACTTAGCTCTGCTTGATACATATTTGGTACTAACAACCATGATATCTGGACTCTGGAGTTGGTCGCAAATGAATTCTTCTCTCTTCTTTAGAATCTAAAGTTAATTTGGTTTGTTTTACATGCGTTAAAATATTTTGAAGGAGTGTAGCGTGAGTACTTAATCCTGCTACTATATGCATATTTTTATTTTTTCAATTATTTACATATAGTTCCAACTTACATACTTCATAAATATTTTAATACAAAATCTTAGCAGTCAGCATTCCAGGTATTCATAATGTGAGGAGAAAATCATGTCAATATAAAGCGTGTTTGGTGATTCTGAACCAAAGTGGTTTTGGATTTCGACCAGAAAAAAAAGAGTATGTGTTTTTGGCTAGATGGTAGAATATCCAGAGTATGGTGGTGTTAATCCAATGTCAACCTTTAGAAAGCAGTAGGCCACAACTGTTTGCCTATCTTGTTAACAGTTGTCTGATTTGTTTGAAGTTATTAACCACGTACCCCCCAACTCGAGTTTGTGCGATTTGGCATTAAAGTTATTATATTTAGATGGTGTGATTTATAGTACAATGTTTCTTAAAGAAATACCTAAGTTTCTGTAATGACAAATTTGTATGCCATGTTACCTTACTTCTCACTTGACTTGATGAAATTTGAAAGCAACATGCTGTATCTCCAGCTTTTTGTTTGACTTGAGCGTTTTTTTTTTTTTTTGTGTGGCACTTCCGGTTTTCTTATATTCTTTCTATTCTTTAATTGGCAGGTTACTGCCTTACCATGTGGTGGCAGATTATGAGGCTGAAGAGGATGACCGAATCCTTGACTCTGACACTACAGGCATGATGCCATCTCGCTCTCAGCAGTGGGATCACAACATTTCTGCAAAAGTTGCTGAGTTTACAGCAACGTTTGAGAAACAGGCACTGGCCTTCAACATTATCTCCCGCAAGCGTGCTTTTGGGGAATTTAGATCAGAAGAGAGACTTATGATTGAGCAGGCTCTTTGCCAAGAAGAAAAACGAGCATGTCTGGAATTAAGAGCAGAGCTTGATTCAAGAGAAAAAGCTCGAATGGCAGCGATTGTTCAGGCAGAGCAAGCTCGGGTTGAGTCACAAACACATGCCGAAATGTTGGCTCGGGCCCCAATAAGGGCAAGTGCACTTGGGGCTCAAGGCAATGATGTCCCGATTGGTCATGATATGAGAGTACAGGAACACGGGGCTAACCCAGAAGAGATGATAAATGGATGGGGAAATAGTATGCAAAGAGATGAGAAAGAACCATCTGAAGATTTTCTAAATGACGAGGAGACTGAGAATGGATCTACTGGCATGCAGGATGGCTGGCGTGAAGTTGGAGAATTTGATTTGAACACACGTTAAACATTCCAACTCTAGTCTAACATACCAACTGGGATGTTGATAAACGAAACAAATGCACATTACGTGGAAGATTAGTTGGCTGAAGCTCTCTTTGAATAATTGTGTATTTAGTGAGGCATGAAAATTTGAGAAATACTTACTGTTGAGAGTACGATTATTAGTGCGGTTTCTTAGTTTCAATCATTTTACTTGTGCTTGCCATTTTTCTTTTAGTTTGGAAGTGGGAAGAAACTCTACCGAAAGCTATAGCTCCCTACAGAATCATAACAGTTGATGTATATGGTTGTATCCTATCCATGCGCAAAGAATGGTTATTATCTATACTTCCACATTACAGTCTAGTCTGGTTATTTGCATTTGCTTGGCAGAGGGATAATTCACTTGCCATATTCAAAATCACAAACGCTTTTATTTTTCAGATTCAAAATCACAAAAGCTTTTGACATAACAAGGCTTTCACGTATTCAAACAGAAAAGAAATGAAAGAAAAAACAAACAAAACAAATCACAAAAGCAACCCGCCACAATATGCAAGCTTTTGCCTGTCCAAACCCCCTCTCATTCATTACCAAGTTGCATACAAGCACATCAAAGAATTAAGCTAAACTAGGTATGGTGAGGAGAGAAAGGAGGAAATAGAAGCTTCTGAGCTGGAGACCTCAAACCAAAGAAAATGAGCAAGAATACACAACTATAAGTGCCTACAAAATATTGGGAAGTTGAGAATCTAGTCTCTGCTGCAACTCTTTGATTTTCAGTGAGAGCTCTGCTTTCTGCTCCTTGTAGCTCTGCAGCAAGTACTCCTTTCCATCTATCACTTCCTTCAATTCTCCTACTTCCCTCCTCAGCATTTCAATCCTCCCTCCATCCCCCCCTCTTCCTTTTTCTGAGGCATCAAGATTGTTTTCCCCATCAAGACATCCATTTCCATGACCGTTTCTTACTTCAGATTGCCATATAGTGGCCGGGGCTAGTTTGTCGTTGGAGCTCACATGTCCCACACAGTGATCTGCAATCGCCTTCCTAAGCCTTTGGATTTCTCTCTCAGAATCAAAAAAGTCCCTATTTGCTGCATCAAGCTGCGATTGCAAATGGGCAGAATGTGCCAGCTGAGCATTCAGTGAATTCTGCAACTCTACAATCTGATCCTGCATCTCTAGGATCATGTCATCTCTTCTCTTCAATTGTTGCCTAAGTTTTTGTATTACTTCCCGCTTACTGAAGATGTCAGAGCCAGAGTCTGAAACACATGGAGAATCTGAGCAATTTGAATGGTGTAGGAAGGGCTTTGGAGGCATCTCAAGGCGATCAGGAGAAGATGCCCAGATGATGCCATTCTCCTTGTTAAATTGAGGGGCTGGAACCGTCACCAAAGGCAAGGTTCCATCAGATTCAGTCAGCATCTGGCCATTAGGCAGGCACTTCATCTCCATCATGCTCTCAGTTCCTATTCAAACAGCAAGTTCATTATCACAAACACTTTTTCTATTCTGTTCTTTTTTTCTCAAGCTATGTCAGGTCGAAACACAAAAGAAGTGAACTAAGCAATGAGGAGAACCAAAGCAACTTATGCTAATGTTTTCAATAAGGACTTTGAATGGTATGCCCACATTACACTAGAGTAAAAGTTTTTAACAAAACTGAGTATGTAGTAGAGCGGTGTATAATTCTTATGCTTGTGTTCAAGTTATCCCTTTTTCCACATTACTATTAATATTTCTTTTACTTGAGGGCTCTCACTTTTTCACCAACTACCCATGCTTAATGTCAGACCAAAAGACAAAAAAACTACTCAGGCTTAATGATTGGAGACATAAGAGAAAACTGCAACTTAGACTGCAACAAAGATTATAAAAGCCAAATCAAACTCAACTAGACCCAATCCAAATACAAACACTTGTTTCACCATCATACTCTTTATACAGATAATCATCTAGTAGGTCATGCCAATCTAACAATATACTGAACTTTCAGATCCCCACTCCTTAAAGAAGAGGCACGTGCTGTATTTGAAGAAAAAACCAGGTTCAATTGGGGTGTTCCCTCAATACAGTTGTATCTCACCACATATCACACAAGCACCAACAGCCAAAGCAAAGCTAGCAAAAAGAAGGTAATCAATGACCAGCCAAAAACTAGTTTCAAAATCTGATGTCCTGGACTTTTAAATCTCATACATACTGAAACAACGTGGATTAGAGATTTCAGACCTGAAATGCAATTAAAGCAACTGCCATCATCTTGTTGTGTAAAGGAATAAACATTTGAGTGCATGTGGCAACCTGCAGGCATCCTTCTGTCAGAGGATTTTCCACTTCCTGAAATTGCAAATAATGTCAAAAATCAGAACAGCCATTAAAAGAGAATGAATTTAATGCATACTTGAGGACCAAACCATTACTAGCATTCTCCTGCTGTTTTATGTCAAGTGCTTGCTTCAGCTTGTAGCCAAGACGTATCGATAACGTACTTAATAAGGCACCGCCGGCAATAAGAACCCAATTAGGTCCATCACCCTGAAAAGGTTTCGACTTCTGAGATCTAGGCACACCAGTAGTTTTTGGTTTCATTTTAAGAGCTAGTTTGGTGTCTGCTGGAAAAAAATCTTAATCATCCAAGGATGCTAAATCAACAATATACCAAAAGGCACATCTGAAGTAAAACTGCATCAGGAAAGAGAAGTTTAGTTGATCTTCAAACAACTGATAGAGACAGCTGCTGTATCATTACCAAACAATAAATTACAGAAAAGATTTCCAACGTGGAACACTTGGAATTACCATGACGAGCAGATAAAGAAATCAACTATGTGATTGATTTCACTGATCACAGAGATTATACCATGTGTGCTTAATCTCAATTTTTTTGAGCAACATGGAGCATCTCTTACATCATAAAAGTTGCCCATATATCTTTGCACATTTTATTTCTATGGTTCCGATTCATCAATTCTAGTAAAATTGGAAACAAATAGGCCCAGAGATCAGCCTGGAAGACTCTTGCATACTTTCATTTTGAGAAAGCTTTGTTTCAATGAATCCCAGACGTCAAAGTCGTAGCCATGACCCCAATATTATCCCGACAATCAAATTTATACCTCAAAACTAACAGAAACCCTTACACGAAAAGCTAAAACCTAAATTGAAATGAAATCCATCAACATAGCAAAATAATCGATTACGTATTCCATATATAATCACACAAAAAACGAAACCAAAGACTGAAGCTCACCAACAAGAAAATACAGAAACTGACTTCTATTTTTCCGGTTAACTGGAACCCTGAAAACAAATAAACTAGCTAACAACTAGTAGAAATTACTATTATTCGAAGCAAAACAAACCTACCTCGTTCTGCTTTCGTCCATTAATGGCAGCGATTAAGGGTTTCTGATATTCGGTCTCTCAACTCAGAGAACTGACCGAGTCAATCCGGCATTCCTTTTTTCTCTCGCTGTTTATAACCAAAACAGAAGAAAATACAGGTTACGGGCTAGTGAGGGCTTTAGTGGCGAAACGTCGGTTTACTATTCACACCTGTTCATTGGGTGTGGAAAAGGCGGTTTTGCCCTTGCCTTTGCTTTACAATTTCACGCTGCCAATGCCTTCGGTTTTTTGACCTCCACTGACCTTTCCAGAAGTTCCACGACTTCCAGACTTCTACTGACCTACATCTACAGAGAGAGAGGAACGATCCGGAGAGAGATAGAGAGATCGGGTCTGAGAGAGAGCAATCCAGAGAGATATCAAGGACGATCCACAGAGAGATAGAGAGATCGGGTGCGTGTTTTTTGCTTTGTACAGAGAGAGAGAGAGAGAGAGAGAGATAGCTGATAGTCACAAAAGGGGATTTTCACCTCATCATCTGAGTACGAAGTTAGTTCTTTCTAAGCCAATTTGCCTTATAATTTCTGGGTTCTTTCTGCTTTTCACCGAAAATCCTAGACCCTATTTTTTGACTTCATTTCCGCTTCTGACTCCATTTTTAACAGTTTGGTTTATCTTTGGTTTCAGGATAATTGTGCTTGGGTTTTGAAGATAATCGTGCTAGATCAACCAGGTGAGGGGTTTTTTGATTGAGTTTTGTTTAAAATTCAGCTGGCCTTCTGCTCCTCTTCACGGAATCAAGTTTCAATTTTTATATGCTTATGCTTATTGGTTATGTATCAAAATGGTGCTAATTGCTTAGTTTCCAGTGCTGGGTTTTGAATTTTGATCAAGAATTGATATTCTAGGAAAAGACATTTTCACTTTACAATCACAGACAAATTGAAATCAAAATGTAACCAAAAAAAAAAAAAAACAATGTTTCGATTGCTTCTTTGCTTCTTGCGTCTACGTTTCTTTGAACTGGGTAATTGATGCATGATAGCCATCGTGTTTCCTATTCTTCTATGAGATACTTATTATGCAGTCTTAAATGAGCTTTGTTCATCATCCCTTTGATTCTCTTGGGATGCTTCATTTCAGCTTTATGTCTTATATTTATTTTTCAACCTTTTTTCGCGTTGGATAACCCTGGTGTTTAATCTCAGATTCAAACACCCTTTAAAAGCTTCTCAATAAAAAATTCTGAAGTTTTAATCTGGACTCATTGTAACAGCTTTATGTCTTATATTTATCATAATCATTACCACATAACAAACTCTATTCCAGTTTCCAATTTATATGATGGAATCAAAATTTCAGCCTCTTTTTATCCTCATTTGGATTGCTGTTGGTGTTCTATCTGTTTGTTCACTGTGTATGCTGGAACAATGACATACTCTTTGCTCCTTCCCCTTTGATTATACTTAATTAGCTATCTGAAAATGTTTGCAGATCAACGCTTGAATTTTGGCTCTCTGTTATCTCACATTTTGTCCATATCCAATCAACCACTCTCCTTTTCAATATTTGCATGTCATCATCAAAAGTTTACAAGTTAGTTGTAGTAAAGGATCTTACTGCATGGCCTGACAATTGAAGCTTTAAATAAATTATGTTTGTCGTTTGTAGGAATTTTGCATACCTACTTTCTTCTACTGATTTGGGGAAGTTGTGAGGTGAGATATAGATAACTATCGAATGAGTTCTTTCTAAAGAAAATAATAGTTGAATTGAACTGGGTGGAGTCTTTATTAATCTAATTTTTACTCTTGCCCTCATGTGAATAGGAATGAAATTACAGCCTAGCTGAAAAAGAAAGCTACTCAAGTCAAAAGCCAAGGCAGGAGCAATTTTTCTGCTTTTTTGAGAAAGAAAAAAAAAAAAAAAAAGACTAACCGGCGGCATCGCAAATTTGTTTGTCTTTTTTTTTTTTTTTTTTTTACTGGTATCAAATTCGATTCTGAATAATGTGATTAATGATTCTCTGATTGGTTATTTGTTGATTGAATTTGGTATTAACAGGAAATGTTTTTGTTGTGGCATGAAATAATGATTATGATTAGTATGTACATTATTTGTTACTTAAGAAGCTGGATACTGCTATGAAATGCTTGCATAATTAAATGTTCCCAAAATATGTGAGCCATGTAGACTATGTGCATCTGGGTATAAACTATCTAAATATATATGCAGACCATGGAGTAAGAAGGAAGCTAGAGACCAGAATGATCACATACTGTGCAAGTTAAGCTAAGGACAAATACAGATCTTATGGTCAGCAGACAGCAGTCAATTTGAGTGCCTCCAACATGGATGATGCTAAAGCCCGTGCTGCAAGTGCGCTTGAGGTCTCTGGTAATTTTCTCACGCGATTCTCAGGTCGGATTGCAGCTGCATGTGAATATTGTGTTTATTCAAGTTCTTCTGAGTTTGGTTATTTGGGGTTTTGTTTAAAGCTGGTTTTGAGTTTGATCTGTTATTCAGCTGTCATTCACAGTTCTAAGTGTTGTCAACTGGAGTATCTGCCTGTTTTTGCTTAGTTGATTGGGTGTTGCTGTGTCTAGCGTGAGGGTAATCAGGTACTAGCTTTTGTTCTTATTGTAGGTTTTTGATTAATTGCTATGTACTTTTGATTCCTTCAGTTGAAAAAATTATGCTTTTGTTCAATTACAATATGGTTCAGCTATCTTAAGCTTTTGCTGCTTTTCTTCATTTGACAGACAAACCATTTTTTTTTATGCACATGTGTATTATGTATTTGTGAACAGTCATACGAAGGACCACTAGAAGTATGAGGAAAAAGCAGATGACCCTTCAACATGCACAGGGAAAAATCAGCATTGTTCAGTATCACAGTTAATGCTGGTATGAGAATATATCTAGCATAATATATTCAGAAATTTGAGGACATTCGGAAAGAATTTACATCAGCAGGTGATAATTCAACAAAGTCTATTGATTCTATATTATCATATCAATTATTTAACCTCAATGCAATTTTTTTGCAGACTGACTTCAACTGAATCATATCATTCACAAGATTTTGTTGACAGACAAGCTATGTAATACATGGATTCCACTTATGGTAATGTACTACTTCATCTCATACCCTCGCTTTATAATTCTGTAGTAGCATTAAATTAATTCAAAGTAGTTCTGGTGTTTAATATCAACTTCCAAAAATCAAAGAAGACAATGCTCTAGCTCTTGCTATAATTCAATATCAGATTGAGAAAATTTGTCAAATATGCATTGTGGAATTTAATGATCAACTATTTTACCTTGCAGAGATTGAAATTGGTAGAACTTAAAAATGGTAATGATGCATTGAACCTCAGGAGAGATCCAAGATTTTGGTCAATTTTTGAAGGAAGCTTTAGCTTTGTTTCAGAAGAAGTAGCTGCTAAAATTCAGTTATCTAAAATTCTGCTCTCGAGTGTTTTTCTTTCTAAATTTTGTGTATTAGTATATTAACATCTGAATGAAAATAATTAGGAATGAAGATCAAACTAATGATGTCCCCTGATACTAAGATCTATTTTAGCTCAATCAAGGCTTCTAATTTATAAAACTAAATCCCGCCGCAAAGCGCGGGCATAATTTCTAGTTTATTCCGAAACAAAAAAGAATAGCAGTACTCCTCACTTCGATTTACGTAGGCCTCATCATCCTTGGGCCCTAAGCCCGCGCGGCCCGGGCCTTCCATTAGGGCGGGCCGGCCCAACCCTTTCTAAAATAAGGTAGGGTACAGGTCATACAAATGAAACCCGGCCCTACCCTACGGCCCGGTCCGATTGAGCCCGTAAGGGCTAGCTCTGACCCGGCCCTAAAATTTAATACTATATTTTTGTTACTTTCTATTACAATATTACATGTGTGAAAAACTATAGAAGTTTTGATTTCATATTTGAATCTGTCATATTACAAAATTGGTCTCTTATGATGAGTCTGCGTGTTTGAGGCCTAAAGGCGAAGCCCAACTGTCCAAGTCCAACTCAAGTAGCAATAGGGCAAAAGCAAAAGTGCAAAACCTAGACAACGTCATCCCACTATCGAGTCTCTCACTCTCTCTCAAACGTAGGTCGCCTCTCTCTCAAAGACTCAAACACTCTTTCAGACCCTCTCTTCCTTCAGAGTCCAGACTGCCTCTCGCTCAGCCACCGCCTCCGGCGGTTTTGGACCTGCAGATCAAGTGGTAGACTGGGTAGAGTCGTAGAGATTGTTCCGGTAGGCTTGCGACGAGTCGGATTGAAGATCGAGGAGGAGTAGACGAAGTAGGCGACGCGAGATTGCGACGCGAGCTGAGGCTGTGAGAATAGATCCGTGGGTGGGGGAGCTGAGGTTGTGAGAATAGATCCGTGGGTGGGTGAGCTGAGGCTGTGAGAATAGATCCGTGGGTGAGGCAAATTGTGACGCGAGCTGAGGCAGTGGAGTAGGCAACGTCGACGCAGAAGGTGTGGACTTCGTTCCTGGTCTTCGGCATGCATCCACCGCCGACGCATAAGGTGAGGACCTCGTTCCCGATTTTTGTTTGTTTTGGGTTTGAATCTCTCTCTCTCTCTCTCTCTCAAACTCACAGTTCTTCCTTGATTAATAATTCTCAGAGCGAAAACAGAGATCGGTGATCTCCTTAGAGCTATAAAAATGGTGACGTCGTCGGCGGTCAACACTTATCCACTTGGTGAGGTAATCTCTCATTCCCGCTTAGTCATGCAATTGTTGATGTCGGTCAGTCGGTGAATCGGTGATATTTTATATGTTTTTGTGCAGGTTCTTTGTTTGGTGAAAACTTGATTGTGCAAAGCTTTGCAAGTGTTGAATTACATTCAACTTTTTGGGAATTGATACAATTTTTGTATCAAACATTACAACTTTTTGGGAATTGATGAGGACTTGATCAGTTCTTGTATCAAATCAGTTTTTGTAGTTTTGGTAGCCTTAGTGGCTTAGTGCCTCAGTGCAATTAATCAGTCAGAATGTGAGTTTCAGATTTTTTATGTGGGATTTGTAATTAACTCAGGTTCTGAAATATCAAAGTGTTCAGTGAATGTGTTTTTTTTTTTTTTAATAGTTAGCAAAATTTGGTTTTATGTGAGTTAGACAAAAGCTCGGCCCGACCCTATTTGGAAAGGCCGGCCAGGCCCGGTCCTTTTGGCCCTTGCGGAATGGGCCTTAAGGGCGGGTAAGGGTTTGCATTTTGAGCCTCGGCCCAGCCCTAATCTCTGTTGACTTGGTCAAAGCCCAGCCCGGCCCATGATGAGGCCTAGATTTACGGATTAATAATTATATATTATTAATAAAAATTATTTTAAAAAAAAAAAAAAAAAGTTATCAATAGTGAAAGTGAGTAGTTTTTTTTATATCGGGTAGTTTTTCTCACGTACTTTTTTGTTATATTTTTCTGTTTCTTATATAATTTGACTATATTATTTATTTATTTATTTTTTTGAATAAAGGGCTGTGTAGCTGCATTCAAGTTTTGATTAATAAAACTGTAGGATACAAGGAGAGACATTGAGCCTAAACCCCTGATTACAATAAGCATCTAGAGAACATCCTGAAATACTATTAGGAGTCTCTACCAAACAACTTTATTCAACTAGACACCAACTAGTAAAGAGAACTCTACTGGCGATTCTATTTGCTTTGACATAACGGTGACATAATGGAAAGATAACTCGATATGTAATCCGATTACAACGTAGCATACTTAAGATCCACACAACTTTCCTACTATGTTGCCACTAAAAAATAAATTCAGTGACACTTAGTTTCACCCTGCCACTAGGAGACTGCGACTATTTGACCAAGCAAGGAACTCGCCGCCTATCTAGAGTAGACACATTACTGCCACTAGGAGGTTGCGACCATTTGCCAATGTAAGGAACTCGCCGCCTAGAGTAGACACTTACTACCCTAAACTCGCCGCCTACCTAGAGCAGACAAGGCACACTAGGTGCATAAACCGACACGAAGCCTATCTCGTCCTACCAACCTATGACATAGACTCATTATAAACAATAATCAAACAACAAAATAACAACTATTATTTAAACAACTAAAGCAAACAGCCCACCAGCAAGGGCCCAATTCCAGGCCCCATGCCTAAGATCCGTCCCAAAGTGTGAGAAGTCTACGCTAGACCCAAAAGTTCTCTTGCATCCTCCATACCGTCGTACCACCACCAACATTAAGCCGTTGACGCTGCCCGCCCGTCACCGCCTTCACAGCACCACTAGCAATACCAGCCCATTCGTCTGACCGGAGATAACGACCCCATTTAGCCAGAAAAGAAATATGGTCAGGGTTCGACGTCACCAACCTACTCGGATAAGATCGATCTCGCTCGGAAATAAACCGGATTAGATTGAATTTTGATCTCAGCCGCACCCCAATGATCCCATCTCCAAGTAGGCATCTACCATCTCGATTCGCATCGCTACATAACGGTGAAGTCTGACCTCCCTCACTGTCCACCTCCTTCCACCACCATCGACTCTGAAACAACTTCTGCCCAACATCTCCCTTCCCCATCTTTATGAATACTAAAATTTATTAATATTTCAGGGTTAATTTGGTACATTTTTTTTCGTTTCGGCTAACAACACATCTTCTCTTAATAATAGTATATATTATAAAAAATAAAAAATAAGAGAATAATTGAGAGTGCTCAAAGCACTATTACTTCCTTTCGGGTTACCTTGCAATGACTACGTTTGTCTCTATTTTCCCTCATATAAGAACGACAGTGGTACCAGAAGCTAGTTTTAGGCGGTGGAGTGATAAATTTGGGTTCTAAACTATAGCTTAGGTAGCTATTTTGCATATCATGAAGCATAAGTAACAGCTATTTAGAAGGCTCACACGACATGGTGGGACTCATCCACGACATGCATCACCTAGCTTGAACCTCATCATGGTGGAAGCCAACCAAGACCTCATCGGAGATGCTTCGCGATAAACATATGTATGCTTAGCATTTAGCATCCAACATGGGGGACATGTACGTAAAAGGAGATGATGAGGTTTGTGAAATCGATTGGGTGATGGATTTGGGTTCCACACTACATCTTAAATTGCGCAGGTAGCTATTTCACATGTACATTCCGCTAGTATTACATAACATTAAGCATAAGTAATATCCTCTTAGAAGTCCCACACGACATGGTAGGTACTAACCATAACATGTAACACGTAGCTTGAACCTCATCATGTTGGAAGCCAGTCAAGACTAGGGATGGCATTAAAACCCACGGGTATGGGTATTCACGGGCACCCGTTTCATTTGGGTAAAAATATTTGGGTATGGGTAGCAAAAAATTACCCATGGGTAAATGGGTGATGGGTATTAGATACCCACTCGGGTATGGGTATTTCCGCGGGTACCCATACCCATGTAACTTATTAAACTTTTTTCTTTTTATATCCAAACTTCCTACAAATTTTTTTTTTTTTTTTTTTAACAATTTTCCCGAGTCATCGACTTCGTCGGCTCCGGCATCATCCACATGGTCGGAGGCATCGCCGGCCTCTGGGAAGCTTATATCGGCGGCGACTCCGTCCTCAACACCTGCGCCGACGAGATTGCATGCACCACGCCGGAGTCGCTGACGTCGGATCTGGATGGGCTCGTCGGACTGTATCCGCTGCCAAACACCGAAACCGTCGCCGATTTCTTCTCTGGCCTGAGGTGGTGGTGATAATGCTCCTCTATCGAACAGCATCCTCCGCCGACGAAGCCGTCTTCCGCCATGGACGAGTACTTGGAATGCGCCGCAGCGATTCTCTCGTCCTCCTCCGCCGTGAACGTCCGGTGCTTCACCTCCGGGTTGAACCCGTACCACCCGAACCAGAGAAGAAAAGTGTCCAAAACGACGATTCTCGGACCTTCCATATAAGCTTCCCAGAGGCCAGCGATGCCTCCGACCATGTGGATGATGCCGGAGCCGACGAAGTCGATGACTCCGGAAAATTGTAAAAAAAAAAAAAGTTTTCTTTTTCTTAATTAAGATTAGAAATCAAGAAATCAGATGATGGGTACCCAATTACCCAATGGGTGGGTATGGAAATACCCGTGAAATATAAACTGGGTAATGGGTATCATGGGTAATACCCATTTTGGTTGCTGGGTGGGTATATTACCCGCGGGTTTTACCCAATGGAAAAAATGCCAACTTGAGTCAAGACCTTATCGACCATTCTCCCAACATGGCCTAGACCTTATTGATTGCCCAACGCAAATGCTAGGAGCTAAAGGCGGAGAAAGCAACACTTGTGTGCACACTAACTCTGAGGCAAGACCAGAACAACGTGTAGACGCGCAATGAAAACCCTTAACGCTACCGTGGAGCCATAAAGTACACTGGCTCTGGGTCATGTACTTACATAAACATTTGCCAAGCATAATTTGCTAGACATTGGGGTCAGCTCCAGGCTATCGCCACAGGTAACAGCGCCGGCATAGGTGTGACCTTCGAGAACACCACTAGGTGGGCTCTTGCTTGAGCTCAGGTTCAGGCCAAGATCGCCCCTGACGAGCCTTCACGCGCTACGTCAAGATGACCTCGCTGAAGCATGAAAAGGCACAAACTGATCCCTATCAGTCCCACATTGGAAACCAAATGGAGTTCACAATCCTCTTCACCTATAAAAGGTCAATTCCTCTCTCTTCATTGATTACACATTTATTTTAATTGACAGGTGACGCTATCGCTATCCATCATCTGCAAAAGGTCTAGACTTGGGTCTGCATTAGCAAGGCCTGACTACTGTCTGATCTTGAGCATTAAAATTGGCACCGTTTGTGGGAACCTTGAGCTAAAGGTCACTCACTCGTAACTACCATGACAAAAGGTAATGAGGAGGGCACAACCAATCAGTTGGACCAAACTGCCAACCTCTAACCTGCAAATCCCACGACTACCGTGGCACATACATTATTCAACACCTCGGCTAACGCTGGCGGTTAACCTTAATCCACCCTGAAGAATCCCCAAACCCACTTTGGGGTAGAGGTGGCAAACAGGCCGCTAAGCACGAGCACGGCACGGGCCCGACAAGCTTAAAAGTGGCCCGGCACGGCCCAAGCCCGTTAGTGGCCCGGCACGACCCAAGCACGTTAGAATAACGGGCCGGGTTGGGCCTAGGAATATTAGCCCATTGGCCCGGCCAGACCCGAGCCCGGCACAGCCCGAGCACGACATATTTGGGCCGGCCCGTTTCAAACACAAAATTTCATTTTGTTTTTAAAAATATTAAAAAACCACAATGATGAGATTTGAATATTAGACCTCCTTATTTAAAATCTCATGACAATTCCACCAATGCTATTTCTTTTATGTTGTCAAAATAGTGAAAAAAAAAACATTATATCCTTGTTTTGACATAAAGTATTTTTTCTAAATATTAAATATATGTTTATGAATAAAGACTAATCTCATAATAATACAACTATAGAATGAAGGAAAGAATAATATGACACTAAATCTTCATTATATTAATAAAGATTAATCTCACAATAATATACTAAAAGCAATATATTTTGAGTTATTTTTTCTTTCTTGTAGTGGAATATAAAAAATTATTAGAAAACTAATCTTAAAAAGCTAAGATTGAGAAAAACATTGTAGAACTTAATTTATTTGAATTTTCTAAATAGTTAAATAAAATTATTTTTTATTTATTCAAATTAAGATTTTAAAATCGTGTTTTATAGTGGGTAGGCACGAGCACGGCCCGTTTATTGGCCCGGCACGAGCACGGCCCGGCACGATATGGGCTCGGGCCATGGGCCGGACCGAGCTTAATGTTTAAGTAAATGGGCTGGCACGAGCCCGACACGATAATAAATGGGCCGGCCCAAGCACGGCACGAAGCACGACTAGGCCCGCTTAAAATGGGCCGGGCCGGGCCGGCCCGTTTGCCACCTCTACTTTGGGGTGGAGGATCAGCTTTGCGGCAGCCACCAGGCACCAGGCACCAGGCCAAGATCTTGCCGTGCACTGGCAGACTTGCATAAGGCTAACAGAGAACGAGAGCATGAACGAATAGAGAAGGCGGTAGCTCTGAACCAAGTGGCATTGCTATTGGCAAAGTTTGAAGAGCTAAAACAGGCATTAGGAGGCAACGCCAACCTAGCACAGAGCGAACACTAGCAAAGTGCAGGACCTAGGAAACTCTGGAAACAAAATAATACCAACGCCAGTCGTGCACATGGGAGTCTCATTAAACCCACCTGAGCTGGTGGGACTAGGACCAACACCTTCGCCATGATTTGTTCATGAGCAGGTAGCAGACTCGCACCCACTTGACAATTCCTTCAGCGCAGGCTAGCGTTAAACCTACAAAACCCCGTCAGCTGCCACCTCCAATCCTAAATCAAGCATACCCTAGGCCTATCGTTGACGTCACCGCCTTGATCCTTGACAAGGTGCGAGAGTTAGAAGAAAGGTTACTCCGGGCAGAAACATGTGCCCCAACGCCAATCACCAACCCATTTTTTGCTGCGCGCCCAGGCCATTCACTGTCAGAATCCTGCAAACAATCAGGCCGACATATGAAAAAATGTCAAAAGATCGCTCAGTACAGTGGCCTGAAGGATCCCTTTGTCCACATGGACACATTCAAGAAGGTAACAAACAACAAGAGTTTTGATGATGCAACCTTGTGCCATATGTTCAGTGAGACACTAAACGGTGTGGCAATGAGTTGGTTCTTCGAGTGCCCGCCAGGCTACATCGACTCCTTCATAGCCTTGTCAAACGCCTTCTTGTCATGATTCATTCTCATGACGGAAGAACACCACAACTCCAGTTAGTTATTCAATGTCAAACAAGGCCCTGACGAATCCCTTAGAGCGTTCGTCATAAGGTGGCGAACTGCCACATCAAGGTGTCGAGATTTCGACAAAATAATGGCACTGGCCGCCTTCAAGTAGGGGCTCATCAAGGGACACTTCTTGTACCATCTGAATTACAACTGCCCAAATGCAACTTAGATCACATCATGGGTGAGGTAGCTTTGCATGCGCAGGCAGAATACAGCACTTACGGTGCCACATCGCCATCACCACAAACTTCTGCCAAAAGTACCCAACCTTCATCTTCCCAAAAAACTGTCACTAATAATCATCCCACCACCACCACCACACAGCCAAACGACAAGAAAAAGGAATGACAACAAGGCAATTACCAAGACAAGCGCCAAAAGGACTACCAGAACCACAACAACAATGACTGCCACGACAACCGCAATAACAGGCCAGCAGTAGCTCGGCCAAGGTATGAAGTATTCACGGTTCTGACAACATAATACAAGGAGATCAATAATCATGCAAGGATCAAATTCCTCCGCCACGCCAAGAAAATACCCAACGATGGGCAAACCAAGACATACTGGCAAGTGGTGCATGTACTTACATGAACATTTGCCCAAGCATAATTAGCTACAATGAGCCACGCTCATACTGCCGCCAGCGGTACCAACAACTATCGAGGGTGTTACTTGCGGAAACACAGCCAAGCAGGCTATCACCTGAGCCTAGGCTCATCCCTAGATCGTCGCTGACGCGCCGCCACGCGTCTCACCAAGTTCACCTCGCTGAAGCATCAGAATCTGGGAACTAAAGCATATCAGTCCCACATTGAAAACAAGGAAGAGATCAGTCTCTTCCCCACCTATAAAAGGTCTACTCCTCTCTCCTCATTAATTACACATTTACTACTTACCTAACGTTATTCTGTCAACATAAATACATTGACTAACTTAGGCATCGGAGAAGAGAAGACCGCCAACCGCGGTCTGCCTCTGAAGCCCTTTATATTTCATTTGACAAATACTGGAAGCAACAAGAATATCACAAGTAGCAGTTCGCCCTTCGAACCAGCATTAACCAAGGTTCGGCTACCGTTGAATCTTAGACATTAACATTGGCGCCGTCTGTGGGAATCCTTGAGCAAAAGGTCACCCCACCACAACAATCACCATGACTAACGGTAGCGGAGGAAACGCTGAAGAGCAAGCGGACCAATTTGCCAATCCCCAACCCACCAACCCAGCGACTAACGTTAACTCAGCAGCTAACATTAACCACGCACTATTCAACACTCCGGTCAACCCTAGCATGGAACCCCAGATCCCACGAACCGAAACTATAGCAGAGGCTCACCCAGGCAGCAGTCACTGCCCTTCGGGCCAGGACCTCGCCGCTATGTATGAGCTGGCATTGGCGGATCGCCATAAGGCAAACAGAGAGAGTGAACAAGAGCGCAAGGAAAAGGCCGAGGCCCAGAAACAGGTGGCCACGCTGATGTCAAAATTCGACGAGCTGAAGAAGGCACTGGAAGCGAATGCTAACCCAGCGCAGAGCGAACAATCACAGAGTACCAGACGTAGTCGACCCAACGGCGGAAGATTGGTGCCCGCACCAGTAATACAGATGCAAGTCCCGCTGAACCCATCCGAACTGTTGGGAATGGGTCCCCCACCCCCACCACGATTGATGATGGAACATGAAGCGGAGTCACAACCGCGTACCAACTGCTCCTCAACCAGAGCAAGAATGGAGGGCAACCCGCCTGCCCCCAGGCGGGAGTTGGTTCAGCGGAATCTTTAGACTGGACCCGTTGGCAACGTAACCGCCCTAATCTTGGAAAGGATGCAGCAACTGGAGCAAATATTGATCCGGGCCGAGACAGGCGTCCCAGCGCAAATCCCAAATCCGCTATTTGCGCGCGTCAAGGCTGGGACCGTTCACTACCAGGATCCTGCAGGCCGTCAGGCCAGTACATGCAAAAACACCAAAAATGCCACAGTACAACGGCCTGACTGACCCCTTCGTCCATATGACACCTTCAAGAAAGTCACCAACAATAAGGGATTCGATGACGCTACCCTCTGCCACTTATTCAGTGAGACATTGGACAGTGAGGCGATGAGCTGGTTCTTCGAATGTCCGCCGGGCTCCATCGATTCATTCCATGCACTATCGAACGCTTTCATGTCACGGTTTATCTTGCTGGCCTCCGGACATCACAACACAAGCCAGTTGTTCAGCGTCAAGCAGGGTGCAGAGGAAACATTGAAGGCATTCGTCACTAGGTGGAGAGCAGCGGCATCTCGGTGCCGCGACCTTGACAAAACGATGGCATTGATAGCCTTTAAACAAGGACTTCTAAAGGGACCATTTCTCTATCATCTCAACTACAATCATGCAAACGCCACGTATGAGCACGTCATGAGTGAGGCCGTCCTCCACGCACAGGCATAATTCATTACATACGGAGAAACCCCACCACCTCCGCCAACGCCAGCAAAGTCCAGTCAGCCTTCCTCCAGCCAGCAAGAGACCGTTAATAAAACCTCTGCTAAGCCACCGACTGACAAAAAAAGAGAGTGGCAATGACAAGGCAACTACCAAAGCAAGCGGCAAAAGGCCGTCCTCCACGCACAGGCATAATTCATTATTCGGAGAAACCCCACCACCTCCGCCAACGCCAGCAAAGTCCAGTCAGCCTTCCTCCAGCCAGCAAGAGACGGTTAATAAAACCTCTGCTAAGCCACCGACTGACAAAAAAAGAGAGTGGCAATGACAAGGCAACTACCAAAGCAAGCGGCAAAAGGACCAGCATTACCACAAGGGCAACCGCTTGTCCCACGGGGATAACTGTAACAAGCAGAAGGAGTCCTCCCAGCGGTACGCAGTGTTCACAGTCCTCACAGCCTCGTATGAAGAAATATACGATCAGTGCAAAGACCAGATCCCACCGCCACCTCCAAGAAAATACCCAAGGGTGGGCAAACCAAGGAACACCGGCAAGTGGTGCAAGTACCACGAGGACAGCGGTCACAACACTAATAACTGCAACACTCTTAAAACGACGATCGAGACTTTATATCGTGATGGCTAGTTGGAACAGTTCACGGTGCGGCAGCCACCGCCAGTGGTCGCCAATATTGAGCCCATGCGCCGTATCAACACCATCGACGACGGTGCTCCTATCACCAACATGTCTTATAGGGCAAGAAAGCGTTATGCACGCGCCAACCACCCCAAAGAAGTTTGCAACATCCGTTATGAAAGGTCCTCTAAGCTACCAAGATTTGGGTGGGAACCCATAACCTTCTCCGATGAAGAAGAGCACGGAGTACATCTCCCCCACGACGATCAATTCTTGATCGACGCCATGCTCGATAAATGGTCAGCGGGAAGAGTCCTCGTTGACAGCGGATCCGCTGTCAATGTCATCTTTAATGGCTACTACACACTGCACCAATTTTGTTATCAGACAACGGCAGAAAACCGTTGTGGGATTTGGAGACCCACCGTTGTAGAGTGAGCCGTTGTCTGATGAAAAATCAGACAACGGTGGAACACAGTTGTGTGATAAACACACAGACAACAGGTATGTGCTATAACTGTTGTGTGATAGCTCGGCAGATGGCTCGGCAGATGCCAAGCGCGCAGCTGCGCAGCAGTTGAGGGGCGTCTTCAGACAACAGTGCAAGTTTGCAACCGTTGTATGTTAAGCATGTCAGACAACATTTTTTTAATTTGTCTGTTGTCTGATTGCTCTTCAAACTTCAGTTCTTAGACTATATCTGTTGTGTGATTAACTTTAGGACAACAGAGTTCAATTGCTTCCGTTGTGTGAATATAAATTAGAAGACACTAATTTGTTAAAAACCGATGTGTGATATGAATGATTGCAGTATATTTGTCCCAATTTTGGCCATTCGTGCAGTCGCCATTATATCTATTCTGTTGTCTGATCATTTGAACATCCCATTCTTGAATTAAATTGTGCATTCATTTGGTCCATTTACCAAATGAACAGTAGTTTATCAAATGTTAACATTGCAAACCATCAAATGAGTAATCTAACCAATGTTTTAAACTTCAAAAGCAAAAGAGGTGCATTTCCCAATCATTCAAGCCAACATTTAAACTATAAAAGCATTCTAGCACATGCCCATCTACTTGGGACATCAAAAGTGTGTATTTATATTGTTCCAAAACATGGCACATATATGATGCATGAAAATGTATCATCTACTTGGGTCTCTTTGGGTTTTGTGATTCTTCTTCACGATCTGCAACTGTTGCAGTAAAGAAGCTTGCTTTTTGAAAATGGAGTACATGGGTTGTTAAAGACTTGAGCTTTGAGGCGGTTTTGCTCATCTGGGGAAGTATTCCATACCTTGCCACCACATATGAAAAAAGAAGAACAAAAAAATTATGTAGATAGAAAAAAATACAAATTGTAAAGCACCATAGTCTCCAATGTAACAGAAATGTAAAAACAAAAATTGAAACAAAAAAAATATAGACATTTGCTGGAAAAATTGCATACCTTGCCACCATAGTTCCTATTCCGTGAATTATACATTCTTTCAAGTCCAGTAGAGCACCTGATATCAAAGACTTACAAAACTTTTCAATTGCTAGAACATTATATACCAGCAATATAACTAGAGGCGACAAAGACTATAAATATTATAGCAACATATTTAAACAAGTTTATACAGCATACTATGAATTGATGCCAGCTGAACTTCCAATTCATGAAATTTTATGGGTATGGAGACACATATACCATTTGTGAAAAATGAAATGAACATAAAACCAATGAAAATCATGCTGCCAATCATAACTGAGGCACAAGATTGGGGGAAAATATATGTGAAAGCTATGTGTAGAAATACAACAGAAGAAAAGGATTAGAAAATTGTGCTTACCCCAAAAGTGACAAGACCAGGCCCTCTTGCATTTGGTTTCAGACCCTCTACACCATCTTTTCTGTAGGATCAGACCTGAATACATAGACCTACATGCACATAAGATAGTAGCACAAACAAGAAAAGATTTTAATAAAAGCCCAAATGAAAAGGTAGATGAATGCAGATGGCTGGAATATCATGTATGAATGTAAAAGAAATCAACAAATGTAAATCTCCAGGAAAGTTATGTTAAATTCAAAACCATATTAATATTTCTGGAACACATATTATAAATTAAATCCTGAAGTTAGAGGATGAACACACATGACGATGTAGTAGCCCTCTTGACAAGTAGCATGTTATACACTCTTTAACATTAATTTATTTGATTTCATTTTGCCCTTCTTTTGATTTCATTTTCTTTAGACTACAAACGCATGGCAAATGTTATAGGCTTCCCAGCAAAGATGGTGAGTTTGTTCAACCAAACTTTAGGCATAAACATGAACACTTATTCCAGCAAGAGAGACCATTATTTATGTAAAAGCGCATTTAAAAATAGCAAAATTGTAAGAAACGTGAACAAGCCAACTTAGAACACAATCATAGGATTCTGGTTCACGTACTTTATCTTGATGGTTGTAGCAAAATTAATCATGGAGGCTGACTCGGTGGTGACTGGGACACAGAGAAAGTCAAGCTTCAGAAAGTAAAGGCTAAATAACCAATTTCTCCTAGGTTCCTAGCATTAAAACAAAGAGAAATGATTCTTAGATTAAATTACCTCACTTGTGCTTTCTTGCTCTCTTCTTTCATCCTATCCAGCGATTCAAAGGCTGCATTCCCAACTACCACTCTTAAAGTGGGATACTGCTTCAATATGGCATGAACCTGAAATCACGAGGAAAGAATATCAAGCAAAATGATTTGAAGCAGACACAGAGTGCATTTTATGACGTTATTCCAGCAGCAGCAGTAACACTGAGAGTCTGAGAGAATGATAAACATAAACATATGGTTCACAAAGGCTAAAGTCTAGCAGCTTCTCTAAGGCATTTTCACAAACACCTGGTGGGCAAAACAAAAATGCAGCTCTCCATTAAATCTGCCAGCTGTTTCAGACTCTTTTAGCTGCATCTCTCTAATTGACCAAAGCTCTTCTAGCTCCAACTCAAACTATTCTTTCTTCTTCAGTCCTAAACAACAAACAGTTAAACCACATCCAAAATAACCCAACAAAAATTCAAATGAAAATAAGGCAAAAAACAAAGACAAAACCAACCTTCAACTTTTTTACTATCCCATTGTTTTGATCTAGCTTCCATTCCTCCACTGGTACCTCCAATCATTGTGCCAGATTTTCACAGCATAATTCCATCAATAGTTCACTACAACAAAACTGGGTATTAATGACCACTGTATTGGTCACTGAAACTAGCAAATTTGGTCACTAAATATGGTTAGTGACCAAATTTAGGTGGTCACTAGGTGGTCACTATAGGTCCCTCACTAATTCTATTTAGTGACCAACTTACAACTGTTGGTCACTAATTCAAAAAGTCTTTAGTGACCACAATTTTATGGTCACAAATAATAATAGCATTAGTGACCTACATGTTTATCACTAAAGGTGTTATCAATGGTCACTAAATTACAAAATCTGGTCATTAAAAACCATTCACTTGCATGGTTTTAGTGACCATACTGCTAGGTCATTAAAAACCATTCACTGACGAATCAAAATATTTTCAATATGTAGACATTGTCCAATTTTTCATGCAGTAACCTACTCCAAGTAGCTTTCTATATTCCAACACAACAAAATGAAACATACTCTGAAACTAGTTATCTATATTAAACCGATCCAATCCAATAAGACATGAACTACATCATGAAATAATAACTTCGCAAATCCAAAATATACAACTGTCAATATCCATCCTTCATAGCAATTTCAAAATAAACAGAAATACATATAAGTCTTTCTAGAAGTTCAACAAGCCTTCAATGATAGTTTGCAACATGTACTTGCTTGACCATCTGCAATATAACAAAACATACAGCAAGTTATAATCTTTATCCTATTGTAGGTAAGAGTTGCATCTAAGAAAGGTCTAGTATTCACTATATGCACTATAATTATGTTTTATGATAATATAATTGCAACAACAAAAGTGAATCATATATGCATAGCTTCAGTTTTGGGAGGAAAATTGTGCCATCAGTTTAAGTAAAAGTGTCAGTATGATTTTGTCTTGCCTTTAGTGCCTCTAACTCTTCATTTTGTTGAGCGGCTCTAGCCTTCATTGCCACTATCTCTTGTCTTTCTTATCAGTATCCATCAATTGAAATGCCTTGCCTTTCTTGCCAGTATCTATCAGTTGAAATGCCTCCCTTATGCCCGCTACTTCCTCAACTGAGAAATGCTAGGCTATGACCTGCATATAAGACACTCAAAAAGTTCAAACATCAAGTGACAAAAATTATAAGAAGAAATGCCAACTTCAAAACAATATACAAGTGACACAACATAAACTCCTTCCATAATTATGGGGGACATCAATAATATTGAAAAGGATAATAAAAAATACTTACCCCAAGAGCTCTTCTTCTTTTTCTTTTTCTTTTTCAGTTTGTTCATTACAGAAAATTGTTTTAGCCTTTTGTCTCACAGTCTCACCAAGTGGAACATCTGGGGTCTTCTTGGCAGTTTGTATCCAAGGATGATCTGCATGAAAAGAATTGAGTGGAAGTTGTAATGTAAAGTAATAAACATTTGCAACAATATATCTTTGGCATTATATAACAAATCAGATTACTCTAATTAGCAAGTAATTCTTGAGCTGTCAGCCGCTTCTTGGGGTCAGGATCAAGCTTTATTTTTTGTTTACCAGGTCCTTCGCATTTACCCTTTGAGCAAATATTTGGTACAGTTTTCTTGCTGGTACAATAAACTCCTGCACCAAGAAGAAAAGCCCTGCTAATTTCATTCACCACTTCTTAATGGTACTATCAATAAAAAGTTGAAATTGAAATGTACAGCAAACAAAACAGACTCCAAGTCTTTCAACTTTTACAAAAATAGAATCTGTTAATAACATACATTTAAACCCTTAATATGATTGACCACTTCTTAATGGTGTTACCAATAAAAAATTGAAAATGCACAGCATATAAAGTAGACGACTAGCTACTTTAGTAATTTTTTTACCAGGTCCTTCGCATTATCATATCAGAGACTCTAGGCAAAGGGTCCCTCTTGAAATCATGATAAAGCGGATAATTTCTTGTGCTACTCCTTATTCAGTTTCTACAGGCTTGTACTATCATAGCAAGCTCTAGTTTTAGACAACAGTTTTCATTTAAAACTTTCACCCCAAACATAGGGCTGCAGGGGATTATTTCTTCAACCATGTACGCATTTCCGCCTTATAGCAAAAGCAATCATTTTGAACATCAAAACATAATACTTTTCCAGACCAAAGACTCTGGTTACTTTTCCATTAATTTCTTCTATAACTAATGTGAGATTTCAACTCTTTGAACCAGTCCCAAACAATAAAGTTTTGTCAGCCCAAGCGACACAAAAGTTTAATCTTTACTTTAGTCTCTAGACCTCTATGAACTACTTACCAGTACTATACTGCTCAAACGTTTTAATACAATTAGCTTACCTAGTTATAGGAACTTCATTGAAGCACCATAGTAGTTCATGCTTTATTATATCTTATTATAGCCATAGTTATATGATCAAACATTCAATCATGAAAAGATATAGCTACCTCAGAAATCACTGAAAAGACAACGCGAGTAGCACGTGAAACTTAATCAAGTGAAAAAATTGCAGAGCAACAATTAAAAAAAGAAAAAAAAAAGAATGAAATTAACACTGTATGGAGGATATACAACCAGTAAAAACAAAAAACTGTCTCTGATCTATTTGATTGCTCAAGCTACTCATTAGGAGAAGCAGAAGCAAAAAGGGTAAGAAAGAACAAATGACCATATCTAACAATTTCTTTTGTGGTAATGCAATCACATAATAACTGATAAATTCATCACTCACTAGAATATATGGCTTATCAAGAGGTCTTCCAACCACCAATATATAATTCAAACTAGTCCGTATTACAACAATGTCTCATTAATATATACAATTGCAACAGAAGAATGAAAAAAAAAAAATCAATTAGAGAGACATTTGAATTCAAATAGAAAAAATCCAGTCACAAATCCTTGAAAGACACAAGACCCAGTTCACAAACGGTACAAAGATATAACAGACTATTAAACAAAAAGATAAATCCCTAGAAATCCTTTTTTGATGAAGTCTCAATTCAGAAAATTTCCTCAACTTACAACAAAGGGTACCCACACTTGTGACTCCTTATTACGATACCAAAACAAAAGAAAAGACTATGCATACTTCTGTCAAACAGACAAACAGACACATGAATCAAAATAAATAAAGAAATAAAGCTTCAGACTCAACTGTTGATGCATACCTCAGCTTCGCATAACAATTGATTTCTCAGCTTCCTCTATATGGTCTTGCAACAAAAATCGATGAAGCAGCAAAAAATTCAAATTCTCAAAAAATTCCCAATTCTCAAATCCAACCACAAAATCAAATCTCCAAGCTTGCTCACCAAAAACAAACCTATAATCCAGGATATTGAAACCGAATCGTAATTTGCTCAGCTCGAAGCTGAGAAATCAGGGATCTCTGTCCAGTAAATTGAGGTCGAGTGACACGGTCACCGACTCCTATAGGCTGTCCAAGGTGGTCGGAATTCAGGGCTCGACCCACCATGACTCGGGAACAGAAGAGAGGAGTGAGGGAGAAGCCGAGAAGGACGATGAAGATCTGGGTCTGACGTCTGAGAAATGTGAACTAGGGATTTTAATTTTTTTTGGGTCTTCACTTAAAAATAGACCCTTTAGCATGCCGCGCTTGGAAAAGAGTTTGATTTTTTAAATGCCCGCCTACTCCAAGGTTTAAGAGAAAAAATCCCTCCAACTGAAAAGTTTTGGTCACTAAAAGGAAACCACGCATTATGAAGTTCAAAAATATCAGTGACCCAACATGAATGGTCACTACTATTAAAACTTTTGGTCATTAAAGTTTGAATAATGGGCGGGTAAATGAATTTAGTTGGTCCTAAAAGTGTTAGTGACCAACTGGTAGCATTGGTCATTAATTCAATAGTACTAGATAGATAGCCCGCGCTTTGCTGCGGGTATTTTTATTATCGATATGTGTTTTCAGTTGATTAGAGTATATAAACAATTGTTATCTTTTGGTAGTTAAACGCTAAATGAGGCTACATAGCCCACGCTTTCTTTCTGGATTCTATGAACCCAAAGAGCAAGAGTAGGTTTCACTCCAAAATCAGTGGCAACTGTAACTATAATCTCCTAAGGCGCGAACATTGATACAAAACTATTACAGATCATTAATGGTGTTGATGTACTCTTGAAACATATAGAACTCCTTCCAATCTCTGTAGATCTTGTAGGTGCATCATTTTATAGTCATTGTAGAAGCTATCGATAGATGTCCAAGCTGGTAATATATAGAAACATATAGAGAATTATTTGACTTGAGAATTATTTGAATTATTTATCTGGTTGACAAACTCAGATGCCAAAGTTGGAAATTAGAGAAGGGAATAAAAAAAAAAATTGAGATAGATATAGAAATAGATAGACAATTACCTGATTTGTTGAAGCGCACCATTCACTTATTTCTCCACTAAAAACGCTTTAGGCTTGCTAATTCATAAGAAGCAACCAGCCATAGTTCCTGTAATCAACGAAGTTGAAACATTAAGTGACAGAAAGAATACAACTAATGAGATTTTGTGTAATTAAGTGACATAAAGAATACAACTAATGAGATTTTGTGTAACCCCTAGCATTGTAAAGTCATTCATTTTTTACCTGGATTTAGAAAGAGAAATCGATTTAATCAGAAAATGAAAGAGATGAGACAAATGCCACAAAGAAAGATTGAAAATCAAAGGAAAGACAGAGACAGAGACATCAGAAGTAATCTTTCATTTAAAATTGAAAATCAAAGGAAAGACAGAGACAAATAAAAGGCTACTTTCCAAAACTTTCTACTTTCCTTTTGGGTAGACTGTTAATTAGTGCTTGAGGGCGAAAGCTTCTGCCTTTAGATTTTCTTATGTTGAATATTGAGAACATTAGATGATCTGTGGGTTGGGTTTGGACGTTTGGTGAATAGATTGTGTTCAGGGTTGTTGAGTTTGAAGCAGATTTAGGTTGAAGTTAGGCTGCCATACTGTGGCATTCCCTTTTTATGTTCTAGATTCAGCTGAGGGGAATTTGCATTTGATGTTTCGTATTAGCTACTGCAAAATAATGTATAGATTGGCTGAAATTTTTTTTCTCTCCAATACTTAGGGCATTTATTTTGTTTTGAAAATTCTGGTATTAGTTTTGCCTAACAGTAACTAAACCAAGGTAAAGAAGTGCCTATTAGGGAAAAGAGCTAACATAAGGAATGAAGTAGATGTATTTGATCAGCCATACCTGCTTTATAACCAAATGAAATAAAATTGAACGTTTTAATTACCTGGTTGAAGCTCAACAATAATTGATGAAAGTGTAAGGTTCTGCAAGCCTTAATCCAATTTCAAACTGTGGTTGATGAATTGATGCATGACAATTCTGAACACCTGAAAAGAATTTATCAGTCAAACTACAAATCCACATGCAATAGCTAAATATCTGTAGTTTTAGTGTATTTCAGAAAAACAAAAGAAAGATTCAAACGCAACTGCTGTTGTTGTAAACCAACTTAATAACCGCAATCAAATTCGGAGAACAAACGTTACAGATTCTTAACAACTGTGGAATTACTAAAAGACAATGATTTATCAATCAACTTATACACTTGTATACAGTAATCTAAAAGACATTGATCTATTTGAGTAAGAAGTTGACTACTATCATCCCAAATTTCAATTTGTAAACCAAATTCGAATTTTTCTTTCTAATTGAAAATATGTGTTTCTGGGTTTACAAATCATTCAAGCTTAAATTCAATTGAAATAAGAGACCCACAGTTTATCAGATGCATAATTTAAAGAGAAAAAGCCGAAAGAAAGTGATTGATTGATGATACTAACTCAGTTTTTATGGAGGTTGACGTTGATCGAAGATCGCAAACAGTGGAGGAGCTGGAGTCGACGTAAATGGAGAGTTCCCGAAGCCACTCGTGAGTCAATCTGATGGCTTATATGCTCAGATTATGAATAGTACAAAGGTAAATTGCCAGAACAGTGATTAGATAGATCTAGAATCTGATAGATATTCTCGGCGTTTCCAGTCTCTTCTACTCAAAAATTCTGAAAATATAGAAAGACCAACGCATAAGAAGAAAAACAAACGATGGCCGACTGTAATTCACGTAAGCACCAAGGGCAAAAGCGTCATTTACTTCGGGCTCGAATGAACAGTGACGCGCCTGTGAACAGTCCACGCCCTTTAGATTATAGATAATTTGTGACCAATATTGAAGTAGTCACTAATACCCGATTTTGTTGTAGTGGTTACAACTAATTTAAGAGGGATAGACAAAAAAAGATATCTAGCTAAATATAAACAAGTCCGACACAAAATACTTATCCATAACAAAGTAGAACTCATTACCTTTGAACCTCTCACCAATCCAGCTTAGGCGCTTAGCCTCATCAAGTTCGTCACAAACAAGAGTATTGCCAACCGCAAAAAGAATAGCCTTCTAGAGTTACTTCTTTTATACTATCAATTGCCATTCCAAGTTGAATATCAACACCCTACATTAGAAATTAGAAAGAGTACGTAAGTCTAAAAAAATCAAAGTAAACAAGAAAGAGAGTAACCATCATGATATATCATAGATGAAAAAGTAGGGCCTGGAAAACAACAGCCTTGAGAGTCCCGTAACTTGTAGAGCTAGAGTCAAGTACAAAACCAATTAAGCCACTAAAAAGTTGAGTACAAACTTTAATACTTCATTAATAAGAAATCTTACCTTGTATCAAGTTATTGACGAATCACAATATATCTTGTAACTAACATTTTATATCTACAATTCAATACAGATTTGAATACTAACCAAGCAATCACATACCAAACACCAAAACTTAATCAGACTTGTATCAGACAAATTTCATAAACTAAAGCACAAAAACTTACTAGGCTGCCAGTGGCTTAGTAAGAAGGAGAATAAAGAGGACCATGCCGATTCTAGATTTTATCACAGAACATTAAAATGAAAGACAACACATTGAATCGATCTAGCCTAATTACACTACTACCACCACAATCAGGTCTCAATCACATAGTTAATGCCAAAAAAAAAAAGGTAAACAGTAACCAAAACATCTTCATATTTTCAATTCCACAAAACCCAATTACAAATTCAATTCGAAAAGGAACTTCATTAACAAAAAGAACTCAATCAAAACAGTAACAGGTTTCCAATCCCACAAGCCCCATTTCACCTTCATCAACTGGAACCATAAAACTTATAGAATTGCCGTGCAACAAATCAAGGGCTCGTTCTTTTCCATAGAATTTACAAAATTTAAGCTAAAAGAGAATTAAAACCTGAATTCAATTAATACTATTGTTGACTTGGTCGCTGTCTCCGGGGTGAGCTTGTAGTGATAAAACCCAATCCGCAACTGCGTCCTTGTTAATATGAAAATCCAAACTTCTAATTAGTGAATGAAAAAACTGAACTCCCTAACGGCAACGTATTGAAGAGGGATGACGTACGCGGTGGAGAGCATGGAGGAGGTCAAGGCCGGAGACGACGAAGTAGGCGAGAGTGAGGCGGTTGATCTCTTGCATCTGGTATTAGTGTGGGAGGAGCTGGTACATCATCCCCAGAAAAGTCACGTTCTTTTCTCTCTCAAAAGGCTCGGAATCCATGGTCGGAGATGGAGATCCGAGTCTCTGTTAAACTCCGGTGACTAGAGTGCACAATTTTAAGATCTGCTTATGAATATCAGAACCTTAAATTTTGCATCTCAGTGAATTGAAACAGTAACGAAGAGCGAAAGCTGACAAATCCAAATCAAAATTGAATCAAAACAGTGAAGGAGACGACGAGAACTTACCAAGTTCGAGACAAATCGAATCAAAAGCGTGAATCGAAGTTCGAGATGACGAAATTGTTTAGGGCTCCGGTGTGAATCCAAGTCTAAGGCTGCTTCGGTGTGAAATCAAAATGACGAGAGGACGAGAAACAAGAAACCCCAAATTTTAGGGCTTACCGGATTCTAAGAGAAATCTCCCATTTAGGGCTTCGAAAGCTTCGCTTCGGAGGCGGTGGATTTAGGGTTTAGGATTGTGGAGTGAGTCGGAGTGAGAGTCGGACAACGATGGAGTCAGAGAGAGAGTCGGTGTGAGTCGGGGTCAGCTGTGGAGTGAATGCCGTGTCGGGTTTAGTTGTGGGCATTAGTTTGGTCTGAATGGATTTTTTCTGAAGTGTTCTAATAGTTTGGTCTGAATAGATCGATGCTATTGTGTAGTTGTCTAGCGCTAGGACACATGGCCACATAAGCCATTAATTTCATCATGCAGGCATCAGACCATGGTTTTCCACATATCTGTTGTCTGAATGCCACTTAAAAATTTTCAGTTTTGCCGCCTCTTGTTGCCTGTTGAGAGGGAATCGAATTTTGGGGGAGAGAATGCAGGGAAATGTTGGAGGGAATAAGTGCCATTTTGAGGCAAATCTACACACATCCAAACTTTCCCAATACATCTCCCTTTATCAGACAACAGAAAGTAAAAAAACAGTTGTATGATATTTTGCAAGCTACACTCATACAACAGATATAACTATTCTGTTGTACTTTAGAGTATCAATTTGGAGCCAAATTTGAGTCAGAGGCTAGGAGGGAAATCTGCAGCTATTTTTTGTTTCATTCAGACAACAGAATTTTCTTGTAACTGTTGTGCGATGACCTTCTACCTAAAAAGTTCAGAATTTTAACCGCCTTATACAATGCAAGTTTTGTAAACGCGTTGTGTGATTCACTTTCCTTCATCACACAACACTTTTTTTTTTTTCGTTGTGCAAAAAGTGTCGTCTGATAAGGTTTTTGGTGTAGTGACAACTAGCTTCAGCGGAACAGAAAACTACTGCAAGATCACGAACCGCTGCTCAGCTTCTCCGGCGATGTTCCACAACCATTGGGTTCTGACTACATGCGCCTAGCCATCGGCGCCAGTGACAAGACCCGCCCTAGATTTCATCCTGAAATCCGAAGTGGCCTTGCGGGGCCCACCTTAAGAAATTCTACCAAAAATTTGGCGGAACTTCCTCTAAAAATGGACTATCGAAAACCTGTAGAAAGACATTTACACTTCTAAACCATCCATCCTTATTCTCCTGGAGCCACCATGCTCCCCAAATCTCAACATCTCCCATTTATTTACAAGTACAAATCTCAACTTAATAACATTAATTCCACGGTTATCAGAGCAATTCTAAAACAAAAGGTGTAATAGAATAAAAAGTAAAGAGGGTAAGGATCGATAAATCCTACAATGCGGAAGCAGTGACAACTATGCCTCAACTCCATGTACGCCCGACCTCAACTAATCTAGCCTGCAAACTAGGCATTTGAAACCGAAGGGCCCGGGGAAAAGTATTGAAAAACACATTAGTGTGAGTGGACAAAAATAAATAAATAAGATAATTTTAAAGAAGCAAACTTGAATACTTTCCCACGTATTTAAACTTATAAAACCTCGATGCATGCAACGTTTAAAAAAACGTATTTCTTTAAACTCAAAATCTCGTGAAAACATATCAGTCCCGCTGGTTAAGAGAAATCTGAATAACCCCGCTAGTCAAGTAATAATAGGATATGGGGAAGAAGAAATCACCATACGGGTAAAGGAGCCCCTTAGGCTCTACCTACCCTCGACTGCCACTCACACATAGATTGTGTGAGGAGGAGAACTAATAACCTCGACTACCACTCACGTGAGGAGGAGAATCCTCGACTGCCACTCACAAACACAAAGTAAGTGAGGAGGAGACACTATAGAACGACCCCAGTATGGTGAAGAAAATAATCGAAAACCAGTAAATCCATAAATCCATAAAACTTCCCCAATATCTCATGAGAAAAAGATATCTTCCAAGGACATGGCCCCGCAAGCCAAAACATTCTCGAAGTCATAAACAAATAGGTGAGAAATAATAAATATAACAATCCTTACAAAAACCTCAAGTCCGATAATATGGCAGAAATCTCAAAATCGACGAATAAAATATATTACTAAATTCCAGAAATCACCTCGGAAAATAATTCGTCGAGAATCACATAAATCATGATTTCAATTGAAAACATATATTGGAGATAAACTATCGAAGGCTCAAAATCCATTTCCGAAACATAATTGAAATAAATCATAATTAATCTCCGAAAATTAAATCATATTCCCGAAAATAAATCAGAACTCCAAATCCGAGCATAATAAATTCGTATCCAAAATTCATAAGGAAAACAATGCCAAAATTATAATCCAAAGCAAAATTTTATGCTCGAAAAATAAAATGATAAATAAATTATTATTTCAGGAAAAAAAATAAAGGCATGCATATTTCTTAATTTGAAAATAAAAGTCCACTCACAGTACTATTTAGGCGATTACGCATACGAGTCCATTCATTGAGCAATAGCTTGGTACGTCACTCCGTACACAATTATATTCCGTGAATATCTATTCAACAATTAAATATGATTCGCAAAATCAAATCTCATAAATCATCTCTCCACTTCTTCTCGGATTCAACACATATTTTACCACTAATGCCAATTCGTTAATTTAAAGGTTCCAAGGTAGAACCGAGAGATATCTGACGGTCGGATTCTCATAAGTCGATAATTGAATTCAAAATTCCGGAAATTGATAATCAACACAAAACTTCTCCAATTTTCAACCAAATTCACATCTACAAGTTCTACAACAATTATAGGATTTAAATGGGCTAAAACAGGAATTGAAAACTTGCCATACGCGCCTCCACGCGCCATATCTACAGTCCGCCGGCCCCCAAATTTTGGCAACACCACCTACTCAACAAACCCAACATTTTTCCCAACTACAATAAGTTCCAATTTTACCTTGAAGGCCTCCAATTTGGCTGGTGAACACAAGCCCAGAAATTTCAAAACCCTAGTTTCGAAATTTCTTTGATTCTCTCTCCACACTGCAAATTGAGGCAAGAGGCTCGGGGGGAAATGATCCACAGCTCAAGGCGCTCCGATTAGACCCGGTTTCATCGCCGGAGATGGCCGGAAATTGACGAATTGCTACAGTGATCTTCCACAGCTTGTATCTCACTTCTCCGGCCAAATCGTCGTGAACCATGACTACTAGCGTGTGCAGGAGGAGGAGGCGCGTCGATGACGACTGGTGGCTCGTCGTTTGGTAGTCGGATGGCGGAGAATCGACGGAAACAAAGGAGGAGACCGAAGGGAAGGAGGGAGAGATTGGGGGAGAGGAGAGAGAAAGAGCTCGGTAAGTTTCCGAAAATGGAAACTTACCACAGTAGTTCCCACCTTTTATAAAAACTTATTATGAACAGTAACTTTGTATTTCGCTCATAACTTTCGTATACGAACTCTGATTTTTACGTACCACATATGCACGCGCTCGGTTTAACGTCCTCTACGATTTTCATGAAGAAATTTTCCTCAAATTTTGATCCGATCAAAAAGTCGACTTTTAAGGCCACTAAAAGTACCAAAACGACAGCAAAAGTGAAAGTAAAGGTCGTTTACCGTCCAAATGACTATAAACCGGTAAGTTCAGGTTCAGGATGTTACAGCTAGCCCATGCACGACATAGGTACACACAGAATTCATAGTTGTTGATTGCTTCAGTTCTTACAATGCCATCATCGGCCGACCGGCGCTCAACAAGCTGAAGTGCATCATTGCCGGATATATGCTTCTCATGAAGTTCCCTACACCCAACGGCATGGGCTGTGTGAAAGGAAGCCAACAGCTAGCGCGAGAATGTTATTCAATGACTGTGGTGCGGTCAGCATGCCGCCATGAGATCCTAACGGTGGGAAATCAAGTGCCGCTGACAGACACAATTGAAGAGCCTAGGGACGGTGAGGAGAAGTATGTAAAAAAAGAACCTGTCAACCTAGAAACATCCTTGCAGGTTATCAACATCTCTGACGAACACCTTGAGTGAACGGTCTTCATCGGCGCTCAACTCGCCCCTGAGATAACGGTTGAACTCACCCAATTTCTGCGAGACAACGCCGCTGTGTTCGCTTGGTCCTATATATGTCGACATGCCAGGCATCTCCCCTGAAATCATCACGCACAAGCTAAGCATTGAACCATCTTTCTATCCAATAAAAAAAAAGTGCAGGGCCTTTGACGAAGAAAGATATCGTGCAATTGGGGAAGAAGTCGCCAAGCTACAAGACATCGGGTTCATCCGCCAGGTCAATTATCCCCAATGGATTTCCAACTTGGTCATGGTAAAGAAGCCTAGTGGGAAGTGGCGAATGTGTGTGGACTTCAAGGGTCTCAACAAGGCATGCCCCAAGGATAGTATCCCACTACCCCGCATTGACCAATTGGTCGACGCAACAATGGGACACGAGCTGCTTAGCATGATGGACGCTTTCTCCGGCTACAACTGACAGGACCCGCCCCGGATTTCCCCCCGAAATCCAAAGTGGCCCTGCGAGGCCCAGCTTAGAAGAAATTCTACCAAAAATTTAGCGGAACTTCCTCTAAAAATGGACTACCCAAAACCTGTAGAGAGACATTTACACTTCTAAACCATCCATCATTATACTCCTGGAGCCGCCATGCTCCCCAAATCTCAACATCTCCCATTTCAATAGTACAAGTTTCAACTTAATAACATTCATCTCACAGGTTATCAGAGCAATTCTAATATAGATGGTAAACAAGGAAAACATGGATAAAATGGTTACGCGGAAGCTGTGCTATTGACTATGCCTTAACTCCATGTACGCCCGACCTCAACTAATCTAGCCTGCAAACTGGGCATTTGAAACCGAATGGCCCAGGGGAAAGTAATTGAAAAACACGTTAGTGTGAGTCGACAAAAATAAATAATCAAGATAATTTAAATGAAGCAAACTTGAATACTTTCCCACTTATTTAAATTTATAAAACCTCGATGCATGCAACGTTATAAAACATATTTCTTTAAACTCAAAATCTCGTGAAAACATACCAGCCCCGCTGGTTAAGAGAAATCGGACTAGCCCCGCTAGTCAAGTAATAATAAGATCCAACCGACAAGGTCGAAGCGCGGCAACTCAAGCGAAGAGCAACCCGCTATAACATACAGAATGGCAAGCTTTACCGCCAAGGGTTCACCCATCCCAACCTCCGATGTCTGACCCCAGAGGAGGGAATTAAGGTCGTTCTGGCAATGATACACGCCGGGGAATGTGGAAATCACTCAGGTACTAGGTCTCTGGCAAATCGTACCATGCGGCAGGGGTACTTTTGGCCCACGCTTGGCAACGACGCCAGAGAAGTCTCCAAGTCCTGCCACAAGTGTCAACAATACGCTGACCTCCCTCATGCCCCAGCAGAGCCCCTCTCGATAATCATCGGCCCATGGATTCACTCCACTTAGGGCCTCGACCTAGTTGGTAAATTACCAACCGCTACGAGACAGTTCAAGTACATCATCGTCGCCATCGACTACAACAGCAAGTGGATCGAGGCTGAGCTGCAGAAGGCAATTACTACCGCCAAGGTAACCCACTTCTTCTGGAAGAACATCTATTGCCGGCACGGCGTCCCCCATACCATCATCACAGACAACGGGGCATAGTTCAACAACAAGGAGATCATAACTTTGCATCTGTGGCTCACCCCCAAACCAACGGACAAGTTGAAGGGACAAACAAGATAATCAAAAAGCTGCTAAAAAAGAAACTTGACGACGCTAAGGGTTTGTGGGCAGAGAAGCTCCTGAAAGTTTTGTGGGCCATCAGGACAACCCCAACATCCGCTAACGGTGAAACACCGTTTTGCATGATGTTTGGGACTGAGGCCGTCCTACCCATCGAGGTCACCCAACCTACCGCTAAGGTCGAAGGCTACTGTTCCGAGACCAGCGCCGAGGGTATCAACCTCGACAAAGATCTCCTCGAGGAAAAATGCCACAAGGCCCATTTGCACAACTTGCAAAACAAGCAACGGGTATCGTGTTTCTACAACACCAGAGTCAAAGCCCGCAACCTCCAACTTGGAGACTGGGTAATGAAGGAAGTCATTCCACCACCAATGGCACTCCGGCCCACTTGGGAAGGACCATACCAAATTGTAGACGTCATCAGCCCCGACACTTTCTACTTAAAGGACAATGATGGCGTCACAACGACCCACCCTTGGAATACCGAACACCTCCGGTATTACTACAAGTAATTATACCGCTGAACCAAGAGCATCTTGACTTAGCTAAATTTTTGTACAATATTTAGCTAAGGGAAGCTACCCAACGAGTACTCTCCCTCTTTTGTAAAAGCTGATCTCTTAGCTATCAATGAAACGAGGAATTATTCAAACCATTGTTCTCCGTAGCACAACGTTAACTGGCAATGCCAACAACATTCAGCGAACCACGTCCGCTACATCGTTCACTCAGAACAATTTTAATTCCTTTAATGTTTCATTGATTAACAAAAGCTTAAGTCAGGCTCTAGCCGTATACTAGCACTGAGGCAACACAAATATTTGGCAACGGCAAACCCACACTTTAGAAAAAAAAATTTCTTCAGAAAGTGAAATTCATTATATATCCAGGTTGGGACTCCCCAACCAAAAATTTTATCCAATTACAAATGTAAAATGCCTGAGCGGCAAAAAAAAAAAAAAAAAAAAAACAGAGAGGAGCTAAGAAACTAAGGCAGTGTCTTCACGGATGGCTTTGGGTGGCGGCAACCTTTTCACTGTCAACCTACGCGGGTTGGACGACTGTACGGCTTGTCTGGTCAGACCCAGGAGCGGTGGGGCTCGGCGTTACTATGGTGCCATCCGCCCTTGTGTGAGCCGCCAGGAAGTCGGCACGGGACACGTCTGAGGGAGTAGGCATCGGCGTCTGCTGAGACCCGTCCACCGCACGTTGACCGCTCTCACCACTGCTAGAGCGTACACCCTCCGATTCTTTGGCGGCCGGCCCGGCTACAGATACCTGAGGCTCGCTCGACGTCCCGGTTGGCCGGGGCGCTTTGTCCCAGTTGATGACGCCCTTCTGGTCCAACATTTTGAAGTTAGCAGCGGCACCAGCCTTTGCTGCCTCTGTTAGAGCATGCTTGAACTCAGGCGACCGCTTGTAGACCTCTACAGCAGCGGCATCTGCCTGGTCCCTCTCAACTCTCAGTCGGGTGACCTCGCCTTCCAACCGCTTTAACTCCGCAGCCTTGGTGGCGACCTCTTGCTGAAGGACCTCGGCACGCCTACCCTTTGCCACTACCTTCTCCTGCAGCAGGGCCATGTCTTTCTCTAGCTGCGCTACCCGGTTGTTCCGCTCAACATCTCGGTCGATGGCGACATCCAGCTTGCCCCGAACATCCACCAGGTCCAGCTCTGCCTTTGAAAGGCAGCCCTCGGTGTCCGCCAGCTTCTTGGACATCTCCCCTAGCTCCTTACGGAGACCCTCGACTTCGTCCCTCAGCTGCGGCTCAATAGGCGATGACTTCGACGCCTCCAGAAATAGCTCATGCAGCCCGACCGATAAGTGCCCAAAGGTCGAGCTAAATGACAATTGTTGCAGGGCCGTCGGATGCACCGTCCCGTCCATCCTGCCGAACCAGAGCTGCTCACAAAGGTGGAAGAGAAACTCCCGCTCGGGATCGGTCAAAAACTCGGCGTACGAGGCAAAGGAGTCCAACTCGCTCGTCGGCACCTCCCCAGCAGCGGCCACGGTCACCGTCTGAGAGCCTTGCTTCGCCCTCTTCTGTTGGCGGACCCCAATGGGCATCGAGTCATCCGCCTCATCACCTTCGTAGGTGTCGTTTTGCCGCCGCTTCTTCTGGAGACGACCCTGGGCGGCACCCACAGAGATAGGCCTCGGCGGGTCCTGAGGCTCCATGAAGGAATTGTGTCCTAAAACAATCATTTTGATGTAATTATTATTGTAATTATTATTATTCAAAAGGGCAAGTTTATTGTTCATTGCTTGTATTTAATATTTGATTGAACAAGGTCCAAGGAATATGAGTTAAAGAGAAAGTAATCTAAAGAGTTAGATGTGTGAGACCTTTACTCTTTCACACTCTTATCCTAAAAGGTTCCTAGTCATAGGATTATCACTTGGACATTGATAATCCGGAAAGACTAGCACATACTATGTATGCTCAATATGGAGGATGATATGTCTCTTGTCATTTGTGTAGAGACACTAATACAAGTATGTGGGTGCTCTTAACTTAAAGAGTACACTGAACGCGATCATTAGAGTTCTTGTATGGAGTCTTACTTACATGTCAAACTTGAACTCAAAATTGCAATAATACAAATTAGTCCTTTGACCTGAGACACCATAGTTGTCTTATGAGTGAATGGATTATCTCTTGATGATGCAATAACATTGTGTCCCTTAATGGATATAATAGATGCATTCATTGGTATAATCAATTCGGTCATGGAGACATGTGAGTGTACAATAAGGAATCTCTATCCTTAAGTAAATAAGGTGTATGTTCAAAGATGTGATTCAATGAGTCTTTGGCCAAAGCATTGAATGAGATTTAAAAAGGAGTTTTTAATCACATTCTAGGAATCACATAAGAATGAAAATCACATTAGGGGATTGACATATCAATTCCATACCCCGATGATGTGATTTAGAACATCGTGTTAGAGAAGGACCGTATTGTATTGTAATTCCAATTGAATAGGTTCTTTGTCATTCTACATTAACTAGGGTAGTCATGATATGTTGCAAGACGTCACTCATGACTTGTGAAGTCCCCGAGGATTAATAAACATTTATTATCCTAATAACAAGGGAGAATCAAAAATGGAGTTTTTGATTCGTAAACAAAATAGAATGGTTTCTATAAACTTCACTGCCTTGTTAATTAGAACCTAAGAGATCGCACACCATATAAGTGGATCCTTGAGATTGTATATGAAGAAGATTAAACAAGAGTTGGTTATGACCAAATAATTAATTAGATTTATTATTTGGACATAATTAGAATTTTCGGGTAAAACCGAACCTATTGGGCCTAAACGATTGTCGGGTTTTTGGTGTGGACTTGGGCTTCACTAAATGAGATTTAAATGAAAGCCCAAGACACATTTTTAGTGCCCAATAACATGTATGGACCAGCCAAAATATTGGCTTTATGAAAGTCAATATTTTCTTTTAGTAATTGGAGTTATTTCCTATTATATAAAAGTGAAAGCATAGACATAATAATGGTAGCATCTCTACACCATTATTTTCAGATTAGAGAGAGAGAAAGAGAGTTCTCTTTTGGTCCATTTTTCAGAAATTAAAGGAAAGAAGAACACTTGCATAATTTCTTCTTTTCTTTCATCTTTCTTCATCTCTTGATTCACTTGGTGAAGATCCTTAGAGGCCATATATTTTTGTGGCTTTACTTGTTACATCAAGGAGGAGATTACAAGCACAAGAAGGAGTACAAGAAGGAGTTCTTAATTCAAGGTGCTTCAAGGTGGAGGAAACACACACAAGGAGAGATCAAGGAGAGGAACTTTGGTGGTTCACTTGGATCGGATTAAAATCACGCTCCAAGGGTGAGTAGAACATAAACTCCCTCTTTGTTCTTCCTTACTATGCATGCTATGTTTATATACATATCACAATAAGCTAAGATCATGGGTTAAAGGAATGGATTTTATGTTTAGTTAGTAGTTTAATTGTTAAACTTATTCCGCACTAATTAAAAAGTTTTGAAATCCATCCATTCCTTCACTCCAAACCCGCAATGGTAACGGGCTCATTCAGAGCCACCGTTCTGTCCCTCTGGATCCCACGCCGTTGAGCGGATACTCTTTCCCTGCCTTTCTCCGGGGCAGCACCGGCCCTGCTCCCTCCAGCAGCCCCACGCTCGGCGCGGGACTCAGGTAAAACAAAAGACTGCTCGGCAACTGCAAGATGGGAATGGTAAGGCATCAACATCACAACCTCCACTTTTGATTGGCTTAGCGCTTGGGATTGCGGGTCGACGACAGTCTTCCGCACATTCAGACTGTTTCTGTTGTCTCGAGAGGGGTTCGATCCAGCTGAGCACGAGTTGTATCGGTCTGCTACTACCACTATCGGTCTCGCTTATCTGCAAAACAGACGAAGGTCAGAGGGAAGACCGGGTGTGCCGGCCTTCAACGCTCCGATGCCGAAGTAAGTATCGTATAAGATAATGATAATGGAAAGTGATAGTAAACAGTTACCTCTTTAGGTTGTTGGAGATGACCTTAATGTAGCAGGTTTGTGGGAGCTTGGTTCCGTTTCTTTCGGTGTGGGATGCTCGGGGTCCCGATATCTCCTGAGGGGTATCGGAACCCTCGGCTGGGAGCTTACCTTGCTGGTGTATTGGCGGTACGAGTCTTGTGCTTCTGATACTTGTGCTTAGGAGGTATGTGCATACCAACACAGACCAGCGGCGTACATGCCTTCCAGATAATTTTGAAGCTTGGCATTATCCATGGCTCTATTAAACACCTCGCAACTTGCCTTGTTACCGGGAAGGGGATTTGCATAGGCAAACCAAGAAAACAAGTCAGCGTCAAGCAGTCTACTCAAAAGGCAGGTCGGCGTAGGACACTTACCAGGGGTGCGGGTCAACTTCAAGTCAGCCAACAGCTCCCAGCTGGTCAGCAGACGTAGATCAAGCATGTTGCGGTTCCGCCAACACCCAGTAATCCTTGCTACACGACACTGCTCCTCGCGCATCAGTGTAAAACGCAGGCCCGCTACCAAAAAAAAAAAACACAGGCGGTGTTAATGACAACGACAGAAGCTAGTGCAAAAATTTTTCTAGAGTTTTTCTAAAACAACTCGCAGAATGAAGAAGAGGAACATAGGTTTTCCCTCTTAAATTCAACTCATGCGCAATCGCAACAGTTGGCAGTGAAGGGTTGCCAACCGTCAGATCGCGCCACTTGTCCCAATATCTCTCTTCGCTCCTTGGATACGTAAACCGTCAAAGTTGAAGCGACGGGCATTTATTACCCTCTCCGGATTCTACGCGCCATGTGCCTTGCACGCACTGCCAACCCCAACGGGTACCAGAGGCTCAAGCCCTCACTCCAACCCTAATGGGTAGAGGCTCAAGCCCTCACTCCAACCCCAATGGGCACAGGAGGCTCAAGCCCTCACTCCAACCCCAATGGGTACCAGAGGCTCAAGCCGTCCCTCCAACCCTAATGGGTACACGAAGCTTTATCCAACCCCAACGGGTTACGTTGGGTGCGCTGTGGAGTAGCTACCTGCAGGGCAACCCGCTCAAGACATCTCTTGCACGCGAACTTGGGGGACTCCCTACGTGCACAGTAGTGCCAAACCTTGTGCCTAAATTTATTAAGTCCCTACCCAAGAAACATCTTGAACGGGAACTTGGGGGACTTGTACATACCAATTGATATTTCACTAGGTTTTGGCACTCAGCTGGGGCCCGTAGGAATACTCAAGTACCATACCATAGGCCGGGTTCACAACCCACCATGATGGTGCTTATCAGGGACGACACCTCGGACACCAAGGACCTTAGATCTGGCCAACACAGTCTATCCAAGCACACACTAGAAAGTTGATATAACTACAAAGGGACAACTTGCGTCCCACATCGAAGAGATGGGAAACACCTTTCCCATGCTCGAGTATTAGAGATCAACACAACCACCTTTTCTGGGTAATAACTCCTTCCCTTTTACTATTACTCGATCCATTTGTATATTAAGAACCTCACTCTAGCATCGGAGAGGTATAAACCGTCTGGTACGGTTTATTCCTCTAACGTTGTGTTATCAGTACAAGATTCAGGAGTTGGATCGGTACCCCGAGCGGTATAGCATTTTACGTGAAGTACCTGGAGAAATCCACCAGAAATGACAAGCACATGATGCATGCCTGAGCAAGCAAGCTGATGCACGTACACCAGCTCGTAGAAGTGTAGCACCTCCGCCACGGGTTGACCCTCACAATCGGACAAGCGCCAAAGAGAGTTGATCGAGCGCCATCAATAACCGCCACATGTTAGGGCAAATTTTCCCAAAGGCGACGCCGAATTCGTAGACCAGAATCTGGAGATTTGGCACCAGCGGGAATGTCACCCCTTGACGGAAGATCGCCTCGTGAATGGCGGCGTGCCCCGCTGACAGGAACGACGCTCTCTCGTCCTTCAGTGGCGGCCGCAACTTAACTACACCTGGCAAGCGGAACACCCGCTTCACACGGTTGACGGTGGCCACCGTCATTGGCCCTCCCGCTTCGTCAACCGCTGTGCCGTCACCAAGCACCCATGCTGACTCAACTTCTTCCCTGCCAGCCTCTTTCGCCCTGTCTGCGGAGCCGCTAGCGGCGCTATTACTCGCCAGCCTCTCCTCCCGCCTTTTACGAGTAGCGGCATCTTCTCTTGCCCTAGAACTCTCGGGACGACCAGCTCGACCCATGGCAACCTCCCAATGTATGGTCTGTAGCGGCACAACGTCTAGCGGTTCGGACGGTGAGGTTCCTGCAGGGGCAGACGGACGCAACGAGTCAATAAACACCCTATCCGCCACGTTGAGCGACTCGTCAGACCTGGTCTAAACTCACACTTCTCTGTTCGCATCCAAGAACACCTATCCCAGAATACCCAGAAAATGCCAAAACAGAAAAAACACGAATCCACATTCAAACCCAGATTCGACCATCTAGCAAACCCCAAAGCCCCAATTCCCTATCAAACACCAAATCCCATCCCCAAAGCTCTTTTTTACACCCTCAGAAAACGCTGGAGAGGAACAGAACACCCCAAATCAAAGAATCCCATAAACTGACAAGCAAACATACAAAAAACCAATGAAACAGGAGTGAGATTCAAGATACCAACCTCAAGGACGAAGGCTCTGTGCGATCGAAGGCGCTTATCGTCACTACAAGGGATCTTCGTGCTTCAAAGAGCGAGAACTTCACGGAATTGCCGCAATCTTTTGTTCGGATCTCAGAGCAAAGCTAGAAGACGACGATAATGGGCAAAGTATACGAAGTGTTAAACCCCCAGGTTTCCCTCCTTTTTATGTCAACATCAGGTCAATCTCGGCAGTCCGCTAAAAAACGAAATTGCACTGTCACCGTACACGTGCCCCACGCTCACACTTACTCTCCAGATTAACCGAGACGACGCCTCGGTTACAAAATCAATAATTACTGGCATTAATGGCGAGGAGACGGGCGTGCTGCGGGGACGTCACTCCACACGCTAACCCAATACATGTAGGCCACGTGTCAGGCACCTTCAGACGAAGCGTCTGCACGAAGTTATTCCACAAGGGCAAGAATACGAACCGCCAAAGCGAGATAGTCTCCGCTAAGCGCAACACCGCTAGCGGAACTTCTCCCTTTCCATCTTGCAAGCGAGATAGTCTCCGCTAAGCGCAACACCGCTAGCGGAACTTCTCACTTTCCATCTTGCAAGCGAGATAGTCTCCGCTAAGCGCAACACCGCTAGCGAAACTTCTCACTTTCCATCTTGCAAGCGAGATAGTCTCCGCTAAGCGCAACACCGCTAGCGGAACTACTCACTTTCCATCTTGCAAGCGATAGTCTCCACTAAGCGCAACACCGCTAGCGGAACTTCGCCCCTTGCCATCTTGCAAGCGAAGCCGTGGCTACTAACCGCAACTCCATTCACTGGACCATCGCTGGGATCCCGCCACACAGCGGACCGCTTGCTAACAGCTGGGGAATTTCCGCCAACGGCGATTCCCGAGGCAACGCCTCACTTTGACAACGACCGCTGCGCGGCGTTGCAGTCAAACCAAGGTCCTCTGGGACAGCGGGGACGTATCAACAGTCTTCGACGGCCCTGATCAGGCACGCTTGACCCCCGCCACTTGGGTATCAAAGATTGGGTTCGCTACCCAACACCCTCTGCTCAGCGCAGCTCCCCTCAACAAACAATACACCGGCCAAACGGAGGTCTATCTTAGCCGGGGAGTGGGGGACTCCCTGGGGGGCCTAGTAGGGCCCACCCGGAAGGGTATAAAGCGTTTGCTCAGTAAGTCCATGGTTGACAACGTACTGACGCTAATTATGCTTTTGCAAGACTGGCGGAAGCAACGCTTCGTACAGCTAGACAACTCCCCAACCAAGATTGCCTTCTTTGACTGGGGACTTGGGGGACTTGTACTTACATAGGCATTTGCAAGCATAATTAGCTATAATGAGCCACGCTCATGCTACCGCCAGCGGTATCAACTCCCACCAAATGTGTGACCTACGGAAACACAGCCAGGCGGGCTACCTTCTGAGCCCCGACTCACCCCCAGATCACCGCTAACGCCCCGCCACGCGCAGCACCAAGACAGCGGTAGAAGCTCCAGAAGCTGGGGACTGAAGCACATCAGTCCCACATCAAAAATATGGAGAAGCTCGACTCTCTCCTCACCTATAAAAGGTTCTCTCTTCTCTCCTCATTAATTACGCATTTAATACTTACCTACTATTACTTTGTCAACATAAATACATTGACTAACTTAGGCATCGAAGAGTTGAAGACCGCCCAGCGTGGTCTCCCTCTGACGCCTTCTGTATTTTACTTGACAGGTAGCGGTGACTTTGAGAACATCACAAGTATCGATCCGCCCATCGGATCAGCGTTAACATAGGTTCAGCTACCACTGAACTTTTAGACATTAACAGACCTATTTCGGCTTAAGCAACGACCAAACGAGCGATTGCGAGACTTTGTTCGCTGATGGCAGAAGCAGGCCACTCAGTGCCTCTCCCTCGCCCCGGCCCTAGCGGCATCGGCGTTCAAGCAAGCTCTCCAGCCTGGATACTTCTTGCTGCAGATTAACACCAATCCCCCTGCAACATATGATGACCTCCTCGATGCCGCTACCGCCTTCGTTCAGGCCAAATACTATACCTTTGGTCTCGATACCAACGCCAACGCGCACCCGGTCACCGTACCTCAAGTGAACAACCCCGATACCAGGAACAAAGACACCAGCCGAGACAAACCGGCCCAGCAAAACGACAGGGCCCCACGAGAGAGACAAGGCTACAGCGATAGGAGAGACAAGCAATACGGCAAAAGCCCCGAGAAGCCAAAGTACAACTCCTCAAGCAGCCGACATCGCGATATGATGCACCATACAGCGGCACCTGGCACAGGGGTGACCAGCGTCTCGCGGCACCCAGATACGAGATTTACACCACCCTCACTGCCTCTTATGAGGATATCTGGAATAACCACAAGGACATCATCCCACGCTCACCACGGCGCAAACCCGGCCAGGCAAAATTGTGAGATAACGGTAAATACTGCACATATCACGAGGAGTCCGGCCACCCCACAAATATCTGCTGGGCACTGAAAAATGCCATCGAGCACCTCATCCAGAGCGGCTAGCTCTTGCAATATCGCACTCTCGCCACTGGCGCCAATGCATCGAAGTCTACGGCAAGATCCTAACGATTAGACCTGTAAATGGACCGGATTTGGATCGGATCGACCTAAATCCAAATCCGTTTACTTAAAAATTTTTTTGATCCAAACCCGCTCCGTTAACCCGGCGGATCATTGATAGCTCGATCCAAATCCGTATCCGCCGGGTTAACGGATACCCGATCCGCTAATCCGACCTGTTATAATTTCAAATATTTTAAAATTTTAAATAGTAATATTAAATTTATATCATAATACCTCATAAGATATTAATAAAATATTAAAACAACATGAAAAGTATCACCAAAAGTAGAATTACATTATCAAAATTCTTAATGCTTCTTGGAATCTTGGGTGATAGACTGTCCCTTAGATTTATGCAAAAAAATTGTATTAGAAATTCTTCATATTTTATATTTTATATTTTTTTTAAAAAATAATATATTAATAAAAAAATAATATTTTATTATTACAAAAACGGGCCGGATCATTAACGGATCGGATCGACCTAGATCCGTATTTGATCCGTTAAATAAACGGATTAACGGATTCGGATCATTAACGGATCAACGGATCAAAACTTTCGATCCAAATCCGTCCAATAGTCACGGATATGGAGCGGGTCCGGATCAAAATCCGGTCCATTTACAGGTCTACTAACGATACACGGCGGCGCCCCACGAGTACTTGAGACCTACCATGCACAGAAGAGCCAATGCCCTCGGGGCCTGGAGATATTGGGACTCAGCCATGGCTGCCACACCCCCCAGGTCGAATGGAACTCGATAGCCTTTAATCGCAGCGAGGACACCATCCAGAAGCACCACAACGACCCACTCCTAATCACCATGGTCATAGACCACTATCGATGCCACAGGGTCTTGGTCGATAGCGGTGCAGCGGTCAGCGTCATGTTCGGCAGCTGCTACGAAGGCCTCAACCGAGATAGGAAGAAACTCACCCTAGACCATGAGCCCCTAATCAGCTTCGCAGGAGAAATCACACAGCCCTTAGGATCAGATAATTTGCGGATCACACTGCCGGGCAGCACTATCGCCACCATGGCAGCACACTTCATCGTCGTCGACTGCCCCTCCTCCTACAACGTCATTCTGGGTCGCGATGCCATATGGGGACTCCAATGCTTTGTGGCAGGTCATATGCTCATGATGAAGATACCTACCCCGGGTGGCATTCTCACCGTCAGAGGCGATCAAGAACTCGCGAGACAATGCAACTCCTTGACTGTCGGTAGGGGACACGGCAGGCGAGAGGAACTTCTAACTTCAGACTTACCCTCTCCATCCGACAAGCCCGATGACCCAAGGGAAGATCCCGAGACTCCAGACGACCGCGATACATGCAGCAAAAAGAAGGATGATAAGCGCAAGCTCAAGCACCCGAGACCAGATGCTTTGGAAGACCTGATATCGGTCTCAATTTCCGATACACACCCAAAAAGAAAAGTTAAGATCGGGTCCAAAACGGATCAACAGTTCCAAGCGGAGCTAATCGCCTTCCTCAAGACCCGACAGGAGGTGTTCGCATGGTCGTACGCCGATATGCCAGGAATTTCACCAGAACTGTTGACCCACAAACTCACCATCTCACCAATTCGCCAAAAAAGAAGGGCCTTCACGAAGGAAAAATACAAGGCCATCCAGGCCAAGGTCAAGAAACTCCAAGACATCGGGTTTGTCAGGGAAGTCTCCTACCCGACATGGCTTTCCAATGTTGTAATGGTAAAGAAACCAAACGGAAAATGGTGCATGTGTGTCGATTACACCAACGTGAACAAAGCTTGCCCAAAGGACAATTTTCCCCTGCCACGAATCGATCAGCTAGTTGACTCCACTGCAGGTCACAGGCTCCTCAGTTTTATGGACGCTTTCTCGGGCTACAACTAAATCGCCATGGAACCCTCCGATCAGGAGCACACATCCTTCACCACCGATAAGGGGTTGTACTGTTACAAGGTAATGCCATTTAGCCTAAAGAATGCCGGGGCCACGTACCAGAGACTGGTTAATGCCATGTTCGCAGATCATATCGGTAAGATCATGGAGGTATATGTGGACGACATGCTCGTCAAAAGCGTCACCATTGAGGATCACATCAAGAACCTGGGCATCGTCTTCGACATCCTACTCCAATACGGTATGCGACTCAACCCAGACAAGTGCGTGTTTGGCGTACTGGGAGGCAAATTCTTAGGTTTTGTAGTCAACGAGAGGGGCATTGAGGCCAACCCCGAGAAGGTACAGGCAATCCTCGATATGGCACCACCAACAACCAGGAATGAAGTCCAGTCCCTCATCGGGAAGGTTATCGCTCTCGCCCGATTTATATCGCGTTTAACCGACAAGTGCACCCCATTCTTCAAGCTCCTCAAAACTCACCAAACCGAGGAGATCAATTGGGGACCAGAACACGACAAGGCTTTTCAAGGCCCCCGAAACTATCTGGCGTCAGTACCCACTCTTTCAAAACCTATCCCAGGAGAGGTCCTGTACATCTACCTCGCCGTATCAGTCACAGCGATCAGCGCTGCCCTGGTCAGGCTAGAGGACAACAACAAGCTACCAACCTATTACACCGGTAAAGGGTTCAACGATGCCGAGTCCAGATACTCAGACATCGAGAAATTCGCCCTCGCACTCCTCACGGCCGCCCGACGATTGCGGCAATATTTCCAGGCGCACACCATACACGTCTTGACCAACCAACCTTTGAAGCAAGTTCTCCAGAAATCAGAATCTTCGGGAAGACTGGTAAAGTGGTCCATCGAACTCGGCGAATTCGACATTCACTACACCCCACGTATGGCCATCAAGGGGCAAGCCGCCGCAGATTTCATCACTGAGTTCATACCCCGAGAAGATATCATACCCTCGGACAAGATTGTCTTGGAACCTCACGCCACGCCCGCATGGACTCTCCACGTGGACGGATCCTCCAACAGTAAGCTCAGCCAAGTACGAAGTACTGATCGCTGGCATCCAGCTGGCCAAGGAATTAGGAGTCACGAAATTGGCAATCTTTAGTGATTCCCAACTCGTCGTCAACCAAGTCGGCGGCGATTTTCAGGTCAAGGAACCGCATCTATCCTACTACCAATCTCACGCCAAGACTTTACTCCAGCGGTGTCTCACCAACCATACAATCGCCCTGATCCCTCGGGCACAGAACAGCAAAGCAGACGCTGTTGCGAGGTTGGCAACATCGCCCCCAAACACCGATATGAGAGACCTCAAGTTGGAAATCCTAGACAAACCGAGCATCGATAAGCCATTCTCAGAGATATTCCTGACCGAGAGCGAGTGTCCACCTTCATGGATGGACCCATTTCTCGACTACCTCTCTCAGGGTATCGAGCCCCAGGACAAGATTATTGCCACCAGGCTACACAGAAGAGCAACGCTGTACACTGTACGAGGAGGCAAACTATACAGGAAGGGCAGGTCCTTCCCCTTGCTAAAGTGCATCTCCCTCGAAGAGGGACAGCGAGTCTTACTATCGCTGCATAGCGGAGTTTGCGGCAATCATGCGGGTGCGAGAAACCTGGCGTTTAAGGCACTGCGTACAGGGTATTATTGGCCTACAAATCTACAATTGAACAAGACGCGAAACGTATCGCCAACGCCTGCCTTAAGTGCTACCAGTTCGCCAACTCCCCTCTTGCACCATCGGTACCACTCTCGATCATCATTGCTCCCTGGGCATACTGCCAGTGGGGTCTGGACTTCATCGGTAAGTTCCTAACAGCACCGGGACAACTCAAATTCGCCATCGTCGCAGTGGACTACAGCACCAAGTGGGTCGAGGCCGTGGCTTTAGCCACGATCACAGTTGCCAAGGTCATTAACTTCCGGTGGAAGAACATATACTGCCGATTCGGAATCCCCGAGACCATCATCACTGATAATGGTGCCCAATTCGATAACGATACTCTCAGGGACTTCGTGGGCCAGTATGGCACGCAGATCCGATATGCCTCCCCTGCACACCCACAAACAAATGGCCAAGTCGAAGCTGTCAATAAGATAATCAAGCAGAACTTGAAAAAGAGACTCGACGACGCTAAGGGCTTGTGGGTCGAAAAACTCTCCGAGGTGCTATGGGCGATAAGAACGACCCCGACAGAAGCCAATGGCAAGTCCTCTTTCTGCTTGTCCTTCAGCACCGAGGCAGTAATCCTTGTCGAGCAGGAGGTACGTAGCGAGAGGGTCGCATGTTTTGACCCATTCACCAACTCGGAAGGGTTGAACCTCAACTCCGATCTCTTGGAAGAGCGCCGTGAGCGGGCCCACCTTAGGAATATCAACAACAAGCAGTGTATCGCTCGATATTATAACGCCAGAGTCCTGCCTCGCCTCCTCTCCGTCGGGGATTGGGTGATGAAGGGAAAGATGCCAACCCGAACAGGGCTCAAGGCCACCTGGGAAGGGCCGTACGAAATCATCGAGGCCGTCGGACCCGCTACCTTCTACTTGAGAGGAGCAGATGGTATCACCCTCCCACATCCATGGAACGCTCAGCATCTCCGATACTACCCCAAGTAGGGAAGGGGATCCACGTTCGCCTCCGCGGCGCTATCGCACCCCCCTCCATACTTGTAAGCATCAATATTATCTCCTTCTACCTTTCTTAATCAAATGTATTTTACAGCTGCCTTCGCGCGGCATTATATGCTATGATATTTCCTATATATCAAGTGCTCTCGTAATAAATCTAACGCTCCTAATCGCCACACCCACCCAACGTATCAATAGAATGTTAATGCTTATCGTCTCCCGACCTATGATCGGTCACCTCTACCATCATTATCGCCATAGGCCTTACGATGGCCACCACACCACGCAACAGGCAAGGGCACACTGTACAGCAATCCCAACTTACTGCCTACGCGCTTAAGAATGAATGTTAATGAGATATCGCCCACGACCGGTCCCGCTGACACAACACAATGTTGTCCCTGGCGAACCCTTGTGCTGCCAGGTGCGATCAAATGAATGAATGAATGTTACGCCAATGAATGAACAAATGTTACGCGATACGCCAATGATTGAATGAATGAATGTTAACGCGATATCACCCATGGCCGGTCTCGCTGACATAGCAAAATGTTGTCCCTCGCGCACCCTTGCGCTGCCAGGTGCGATCAAATGAATGAATGAATATTACGCCAATGAATGAACGAATGTTACGCGATACGCCAATGATTGAATGAATGAATGTTAACGTGATATCGCCATGGCCGGTCTCTCTGACACAGCAAAATGATGTCCCTCGCGCACCCTTGCGCTGCCAGTGGCGATCCAACGAATGAATTAATGAATGTTACGCTATACGCCAACCAATGACAGAATGTAATGCGATATCGCCCACGGCCGGTGCCGCTGACACGTACAACACAATGCTGTCCCTCGCGAACCCTTGCGCTGCCAGTGGCGATCCAACGAATGAATAAATGTTAACGCGATATTGCCCACGGCCGGTCCCGCTGACACAACACAATGCTGTCCCTCGCGAACCCTTGCGCTGCCAGGTGAGATCCAATGAATGAATGAACGAATGCTATGCAAAACGCCAATGAATGAATGCATTAATACGCAATATCGCCCACGGTCGGTCTCGCTGACACAGCACAATGTTGTCCCTCGTGGACCCTTGCGCTGCCAGGTGCGATCCAACGAATGAATGAATGAATGTTACGCGATACGCCAACGAATGAATGAACGAATGCTACGCGAAACGCCAATGAATGAATGAATGTTAACGCAATATCGCCCACGGCCGGTCTCGCTGACACAGCACAATGCTGTCCCACACGGACCCTTGCGCTGCCAGGTGCGAACCAATGAATGAGTGAATTAATGTTACGAGATACGCCAATCAACAAATGAATGTTACGCGATATGCTAATCAGTGCGATATCGCTCACGGCCGGTTTCACTGATACAGCACAATGTTGTCCCTCGCGAACCTTTGCGCTGCCAATTGCAATCAAGTGAATGCATGGATACACGATACGCGATACGCCTCCATGAATGAACGCATGAATGCTACGCTATACTCCGCCATGAATCAACTGAATGAACAAAGTTATCACTACACGACACATCGCGATCCATGAGCCACTCAAACACCACAACGATAAGCGATGTAAGGCCACAACGGCCAATGCCAGCGCGACACCACGCCAAACGAAATCACCTAATATCAACGCCTCGCCACTCGCTCTCGCCTCTAGCACTGATTATATTGCCTCAGAAATATGGCGCCTACACTCACATTCCACTATAGCGATAAGCGATACATAATAAAAGCTCATACTGAAATAAAAGGCGCTAGAACAACGAAAAGCGATACATACTCCAAAAAGAATATTCATTGCAAAGGGCTTTGCGGCCAATAGCGATACATCAATTGCTACTTCGCACAAGTGCGATACACAATAAAATCATTACATGATTCATACAAACGCGATAGACATGCCACTATCCTCACATGTACTCCCGAGTCCGATACAGGCTGGCTCCGACCAAGTCTGATTCTTTGGAATTTGAGGAGCTTCAGAAGAAGATTGCAGAGGATTGATAGGTTGGCCGGGCAATTGTGGGAAAGACTGGGGGGCAGTACCGGCTCACCACTCTCCGCCGTATCACCACCCGATCTCCATCATTGTAGCCCGCCGCACCTCCAACAATCTTGGTCCTTGGGTTTCTCACTCGAACGACTTTAGTTTCGCAGGGGCACAGATTGCGCAATCCCCAAGCGGGTGATGAAGCCAAGTCCTTGTGAGATTAGGCTATAAAGCCCATAACCCAAGATGAGATTAAGCTATAAAGCCCAGAAATCTGGAAACGCATATTGCCTAAAGAGAAGAGAAGATTTCAGAAGCAAGAGCACAATGAAAAACAAAGAAAACGCCATGTTGAAAATATGATCAACCCATCTCCTTACCCTTGCCTATTTATAGGGGAACGCCATCGCCACCAACCGACTCCAGACGACCAATCGTTGCGTCGCCTTAATGACCTGCATTAATGACAAGACAACCAATCGACAAAGCAATAAATATATTCAACGCACGGGGGACTATCGCCCAACACTATCAATTCCCCATAAACTTTACGTCTCCCAATACCAAGCAGACATTCTAAAAGTCAGACCACTCTGTCAATTGTCTTGACAAAATCCAAAACATTTTCAAAGAAGCGAACCCCTATCGCTAGCAAAAAAAACAAAACAAACACGGAAGCTAGGTCTCGCCCTCAGCACTATGTGTCTGCTCCTCTACCCGATCTCGCCCCTCCACTCCGTCTCGCTCTCCAACATTCTAGCCTTGTACCTCGCCCCCGATATCCGTGAGGGCGTCCTACTAGCCAACAACACCCTCCACATCGAGATCACCAGCTTGTCCCAATGCACGCTCCGGTACAGCCGGCTCTCGGATCACGATCCCAGAACTCCGACCACCACTGTTAATGCTCAGAATACCGCCGTATGGAGTCGGCTTCCGATAACTTGGACAGGAGTCCAATCTTCTGATATGTGTATGTTTCTGAAACTCCCGCTAACCTGTCAAGAGAAATACAACGGCGTCAAGAGGGGAGACCGCGGTTGGCGGTCTTCGCTCCTCCGATGCTGAAGTTAAGCAATGTACTTGTATTGACAAATGTAGTGGTGAATAGTTATCGAATGTGTGTGTTTAATGAAGAGAGAGAAGTGGACCTTTTATAGGTGAAATAGTGAGTTACCTCACTCTTGTTTTCGATGTGTGACTGATATACTTCAGTTTGCTGGGTTTCTGTTCTTTCTGCAAAGCCGACTTTGGGTGGCGCGTGTCGGCGCGTCGAGGCATGTTTCGGCCTGGAGTTGGCTTGTCGGTGGAGGTTGTCTTGCTGTGTTTCCGGGGGTTACACCATATAAACCATTCCGACAGTGTGACATGGTCAAGTCTTAAATGCTGATTATGGCCGGCAGATGCTATGCATGTACAAGTCCCCCAAGTCCCCAGTCAAGGAGGGATTTCTAGGTTGGGGAGTTATCGCAACTAAGGCGAAGTCTTTAGTTACATGTCGGGCATAATCAGTGCGAGTGCGTCGTCAACCATGGATTTTGTTTGAACGAGCGCTTTTGCCCTTTGCCCTCCAGGGAGTCCCCCACTCCCCGATTAAGAAAGACCTCCGTTTGGTCGGGTGATTGTTTGTTGAGGGGAGCTGTGTGACAGCATTAGGCGGTGGGTAGCTATCCCACTCTTTCAATGCCTTAGCGTCGGGAAGTTTTACTGCCGGATCAATGGCTGCCGTAAGCTGTGTAAACAGTTCCCGTACTCTTTCCCAGAGGAGAAAAACTTGACTGCACCGCCTCGTTAAGGTCGGTGTACAGATGAAAAAATGGAATATCCTTGGTTAGGAATGTTCCGCTAAATGTAAAATGTGTCGGGTGAGTAATCATCAATTTTCAGCAGGAGTAACGATGTCGGAGGCGTGTTGGTTTGTCGAGGGATGACATGATTGCCTTGAAAGTTTAGTGGATCAAAGTACATGCTAGCGGTGAACCGATATTGTTGACGGTAGGACTGGCGTTGTGGCGGGTCGTTCATTCGTTGCTTGATGATATGTAGCGGGACATTAGGCTAAGTAGCGGAGGAGAAGGATAATTAGCGGTAGATGGGGCTACTTAGCGGCAGAAGGGTGTTCATGGCGGTGTTGTTTTCAAAACTTGGGGTTATTTGGCCAGATTTTGCGTGATCTTCTGACACTCCAGCTGACACGTGGGGGCTGCTGATAGGAATGGCGTGTGCGGCAACGTCGCCGCGCAACCGTTGTCGCTTCATCATAAATGTTGCATTTATGATTACGTCATTTTTACCGAGGCGTCGTCTCAATTAGTGGGGGTACGTGGCGTGATCATGGCGGACGGTTGCTTTTTAGAGACGGCCGAGATTTGTCGCCAGAGTTTGTATTTAAGGGGGAAACGAAATCGACTTCCCTCACTTTGCTCTATTCTGTTCCATTGCGTTCTTTTTTGAGTGAGAGAACCACAGAAAGGATCTGCAAACTGAGTTGATTGAGTGGAGGACATAGAGAAGAGAAGGGTTTGAAGGGGAGAAAAAAGTGGTTGAATTCCTCCTGCGGTTGGTTTGTTTCGTCGCTCGTTGGCGTTTGCTCCTGCGAATTTGAGGTATGTTCTGATTCTGGGTTTTTTTTTTTTTTTTTTTTGTTCTTGTTTTGGTTTGGTTTGTGTGAATGTCTGCGCTCTGTTTGTACGGGTTTTTTTTTTTGTATCTGAGGGTTTGGGAGTTTTTGGCCTTTCTGGGATCTTTCGGGTACGTTCCGGGATTTGGAGGTGACTGTTCTTGAATGAGTTCTTATTGTTGATGGCTTGGGGTAGGTTTAGATCTGACCTGACTGCCAACTTCTAGGTTTAGGTTGTTTTCGTGGTATGCCGGACGTTATCGATATCTCAAGTAGTGAAGAATCGGACGTGTCGTCGCTTAATTTGTCGGAGAAGGGTTTTATTGATTCGTTGCGTCGTCCTTCCTTTGTAGGGGATAGTTCCGAAGAACCGTTGGATCTTGTCCCCCTCCAGATCATTTGGCCGTCACCTATGGCAGCGCGTCAGAGTGAGGAGCATGAAGTTGTTCGTCGTACTAGGGAGGAGGAGGTATCCGACAGTAGCGAAGAAAGTGTCGGCGCCTCTGGACAAAGTGACGATGGGGTTGAGATTGGGGATGAAGGTCGGAGTTCTGGGCCTACCAGCTTTTTGTGGGTTCTTAGTGATGGTGTCGGAGTAGACGAACCTCCTTCCATTATGTCGTGGCGAAAGATACAGAAAATGAAAGATAGGTTTCGGTTGCCCCAGATTGTGAAGTTGCGGCCGTTAGAGAAAGGTGAGAGGGCCACTGACTTGTCGGAGGGTTATGCCGCCATTCATGAGGCCATACTGAATCATGGAGTGAAGCTGCCGTTACTTCCCAGCCTTCAGTATCTGCTGCATGAACTGAATGTTAAGGTGGGTCAAGTGTCGATAAACATGTGGAAGATGTTATTGGCTTTGACCGCTTTGTGGGATTTGTCGGGGTGTGAATTTCAGACAGTGGCCGAAGTATTATTCTTTTACGAGTTGACCTATAACGAGAGAAAAAAATGTGGAGGGACCGTTAGGTTAACTCATCGACCTGGAGCCCCGAAACTTTTGGAACATATGCCCGATTCTTCTACAACATGGCGGGCCGCTGTGTGTGTTGCCACAGATGGTTGGGAGTATGACACGAGGCCAGATGGGTCGAAGGTTCTGCGGTTCCGGGTTCCTTCGAAGTTCCAAGCCATAAAAGGTTGTTGTCTGTGCTTGAGGCTTTGTTTTGTGTTGGGTGTGATACTTGTTTTGCTTGTTGTTTATGCCGCCATGTTGTATTATTACGTTTGTGTCGTTATGTGATAATTTTGTCTCTGCCTGCAGAGGGTTGGAGACCGAAGTTGACGGACGTTGAACGACAGCGTGTGTGTCGGGTGCACTATTGTTGGGAACACAAAAGCTGCTTAGATCTTCGCATCCTCTCACACTGGTCGCTACTTATCCGCTTGCGCTTAACCCGGGAGCCTGGTAAGTGTAGTTAATTTTTGAGATTGTGATTTGACTTTGTTGTTTGTCTGAAAAATGACGGTGGATACGCCTTCTTTTGTAGTCAATATTCGTACAAACAAAAGAACTACCAAAGTTCTTAAAAAAGCGATGGCTGACATTGGCGGGATTAAGGATTATGTCAATTTTATGATTGACGAGGCGGCCAAAGTGCAGAAACAGACTGTTGATCCGCAAACGAGGGAGATAACGACGACGGCAGAGGCGAGGATCTTGGCGGCACCGTTACATTCGAATCGCGCCAATATGAAGAAGAAAACAGGGGCCAAAGGAAAAAATGTGGCGGGGGAGAGTGAGCAAGAGGATGAGGATACGGGGTTTGCCTTGGAAGTACCCGCTGATAAGTCACAGGAGAAGGTGACAACTGTTGTCGGGGAAACAGATGTGACGGAGGGTGACGGTGAGAGGGAGAGGAGGACGAAAGCTGGGGCCGACATCGGAGGGTCCAAATATGTCGGTCCAAGGGTGGTTGGTGGTACCGGTAGGGATGTCGGTGGTCCAACAGCAGGGGGGTCCGGCGTACTTCAGAAGAGGAAGATTGTCGCTTCTACCTTTCCGTCAGATCCCTCAAAGAAGATGTAGGTTGGAGAGAGAAATGTGGCGGAGAAACATGTTGCGGTTGGCCATAGAGATGTCGGAGGAAAATTTGTTTCCGACAAGCCTGTCGTAGGTTTAGTGCAAAGTGCACCCGCCAGTCAACAGGCCTTCCTGCACAAGGTCTGCGAGCGTCTTGGCTTTGGTTGTGACGCGAGGGTTCCTTGGCCAGCGGCGTCGTCAAAGCTGGAGAAATCCATGGATCTGATTTTGAAGGGTGCCCACGAGCTTTACCTTCACCAGGGTTCAGTGGAGGAGCGCAAAATGAAAGAAGAGCTTCTGCAGGCACAGCGTGATTTGGCGGCCGAGAGGGAGAATAATATAGCCACCACTGGGGACATTGCCAAACTTGACGGTGCGCTTCTCGACGTCAAAGAGAAGTTCAAGTGTGCCGTGGATAAGACCATCGTTGATACCGCCACGATTGCCAATCTCAATGCCGAGTTGGCGGTCCTGAAGAAGGAGAAAGCTGAGAGAGAAGATACTATCGCTCAGTTGCAAGAGGCGCTTACCGCCAAAGAGAAAGAGTTGGCGGATTTCCAATCGGCTAGGCAGGAGGAGATGGCTAAACTGGCGGAGGAAGAAAAAGAGATGGTGCGCTAGAGGCGATTGATGCTTTCTAGAATTCAGCAGAGTTCAGGGCACTTTTAACGGATGCTGGTAAACAGGGTGCGGCCGCCAACTTTAAGGAACTCAAAGATAGCGGCTATTTGAATTTTGACAAGATATTAGCCGATCGAGCTCCCTCAAAGTCAACGCCTAACGAGGATGTCGCCGTTGAAGATGTTGCGGAATCTGAAGATGGCGATTCATCAGAAAGTGGCTCCTCTGATAGCAGCGAAGAGAGTGGTTCGTCTGGAGAAGATGGTATGAGGTCTGATGGTAATCCTGAGACTCTGACGCTGACAAGTAAAGCTGTGAAGAAAAAGATGGCTTCTCATTCGCCTGTGGAGAAACGTCGTCGTGGTGATCGTGCTTTAGGGTCCGCCTCCCCGGACGGTCAAAGTTAAAATATGTTGACGCGGGATTTTTAATGTAACTGCCTTCCCAAGTACCGTGGTGTCTTGGTTGAAATTTTGTAAGCAACATAGTGCTTTGTTTGGGTAGCCCCGAAACTTTATATATGTAATGCTTGCTTGATTTTTCTTTTGTTGCGGTAGATGTTTGTCTGCAAAAACCTTTGCGATTGTGGCGGACATATTTTTGAACGTCAATGAAACATGAAAGGGATTAAGATTGACCCGTTACATGTTTATATATCGCCCTTGCCCTGAGGCGCGAGGGTGTTGGCTTGGCCAGACTTGATATTTTTTTTTTTTTTTTTTTTTTTTTTTTTTTTTTTTGCATGTATGGGACAATGGTTTGAATAATTCCTTGTTTCATTGACGACTGGGCGGACCCAGCTTCTTACAAAAAATGTACCCGTAGGGTAGCTTGTCGTAGCTAAACTTTTGCAAAAATTAGCTAAGTGAAGATGCTCGCGGGCATGTTGCGGCGCTATTTGTAGTAGTAGCGGAGATGTTGAGTGTTCCACGGGTGGGTGGATGTGACGCCTTCCTTGTTTTTCAAGTAAAATTTGCCGGGGCTTACCACTTCTATGATTTGATAAGGTCCTTCCCAGGTTGGGCGAAGTGCTTTTGGCGGTGGTATGACTTCTTTCATAACCCAGTCACAAAGTTGTAGGTTTCTGGCCATCACATGATTGTTGTAAAAACGTGACACTCACCGTTTGTTTTGCAAGTTGTGCAGGTGGGCCTTGTCTCGTTTTTCCTCTAATAGATCTTTGTCGAGGTTCACGCTGGCGATGTTTGTTGTGGCGTTATGTCCGTCAATCCTAGCCGTAGGTTGGGTTACCTCAACGGGGAGGACTGTCTCTGTGCCAAACATCATGTAGAATTGAGTTTCGCCGTTGGCGGACGTTGGCGTTGTCCGGATGGCCCAAAGCACTTCTAGGAGCTTTTTAGCCCACAAGCCTTTCTTGTCTTCCAATTTCTTTTTTAGCAGCTTTTTTTATAATTTTGTTGGCGGATTCCACTTGGCCATTGGTCTGGGGGTGTGCCACTGAAGCGAAACGCATCTTGGTGCCTAGTTTGGCGGTGAAGCTGATGAGTTCCTCGTTGTTGAATTGCGTTCCGTTGTCGGTAATGATTGTGTCGGGCACTCCATAACGACAGTAAATATTCTTCCACAAGAAGTGCTGGACTTTAGCGGTTGTGATGGCCGTTAATGGTTTAGGGTTTAGGGTTTAGTAAAGAGATCTACATTTTCAGACAACACAACTCCATTTATATGTTGTCTGATTCATGAATACAAAATAAAAAGAGCCAAATGCTTCCTTTTCATAACTTAATTAGCACTAGCGACTTTGTCTCCCGCCTAGACAAAATTGCTATTTCCAATACTTGGGCAGTCTTTTCTTCGCATCTCCTCAAAACCATCGATTTCTCCTGAAAACACCATCGATGGCATAGAGTTAGGCTGGCTTGGAGTCCTTTTCAACAATTTTGTTCGACCTATCATGACAGGACCCGCCCCGGATTTCACCCTGAAATCCGAAGTGGACCTGCGGGGCCCACCTTAGAAGAAATTTTGCCAAAAATTTGGCAGAACTTCCCCTAAAGTGGACAACCCAAAACCTGTAGAAAGAAAATTTACACTTCTAAATCATCCATCCTTATTCTCCTGGAGCCACCCTGCTCCCCCAAACAACATCAACCAAAATCATATGACACAAAACACAACTTAAATAACATTAATTTCCTCAGGTAGTCAGAGCAAATCTAATAGCAAGGGTGATCAAGGAAAACCTAAATCAAATAAAAACGCGGAAGCCACGCTGTTGTCTATGCCTTAACTCCAATGTACGCCCGACCTCAACTAATTTCGCCTGCAAACTGGGCATTTGAAACCGAAGGGCCCAGGGGAAAGTACATAAAAACGTTAGCGTGAGTGGACAAAAATAAATAATTGTAAAAACATAAGAGTTTATACTTTCCCACATTTATCTTTTTAAAACCCGATGCATGCAACAATTTAAAGAAACACAACAATTTTAGTTCAGCTCAAGAAAACCGACTAGCCCCGCTAGCCACAACCAAGCAAAGAGGAAAGAACTCTGATACTCATGAAAATGAGACCAGCCCCGCTGGTTAAGGGAATCGGACTAGACCCCGCTAGCCCAGCAATAATATAATGAGTAGGGGAAGATGATAGCCATACGAATAAGCCACTCAGGCTTAGTTGGGTGATAGCCTCCCAGGCTAAAGAACTCCCATAACTCCCGTAATATACCCTTACGCCACTAAGTGTAGCGATAGGATACTGGGCTACAGAATTACTGTCACAGAGACAGTAACCTGCGCCACAAAGGCGGAAGGGCTACGGTGATCCCATCACCGCGCCACAAAGGCGGAAAATCAATGCTAGCATGATAAAATCACCCCTCAGTATGGCACAGGGTAACATAACCGAAAATCCAGTAAATCCAAAATACATAAGGCTTCCCCCATCTCTCGTAAAAGAATTTCCAACGACGTGTCCCACACGCCAAAAGTATCTCCAAATTAATAGCAAAAGCGAGAAATAATAATAAATCGTAATCCCCGTAAACCGAAACAAAACAAATTCTAAAATCATCATCAAGGCATTCCCAATGTCAAAATCGAAAGTCAATAAATAACAAGAAATATAATTCCATCGAAATCTCATTTCGAAAAATATTCCAGAAATCTCAAAACAACGAATAGAAATATAATTAATTCCGGAAATCACCTCGGAAAAATAATTCGTCCAAATTCAACATCAATTATAAATTCGAATCCGAGCATAACAAATTAATAACCGAAACTCACAACCGGTATAAATCATAATACTTCACAAAAATCATCATTGGAAACAAATCCACGAGATAAATCGTAATCAAATTCCAAAATCAATTCATATGCTCGGAAAATAATAGGTTAATTAAATAGAAAATACTTTAGTAAATAAATGCATGCATCACTTATTTAAAAACAAAAGTCCACTCACAGTACTATTCCGACGATCACGCATTCGTGTTCCGTCATCGAGCAATAGCTCGGTACGTCGTCCTGTACACAATTATATTCCGTGAATAATTCTTCAATAATTTAATACAACTCCTAAAATCAACTCCTCATAATTTCACCTCCCAATTCTCCTCGGATTTAGCCCAAATTATACCACTAATACCAATTCGTTAATTTAAAGGTTCCAAGGCAGAACCGAGAGATATCCGACGGTCGGATTCTCGTAATTCGATAATCGAAACCTTAAATTTCAAAATCCATAAATAATTCTAAGTTTCTCTAAAAATTACCAAATTTCACATACAAGCTCTACACAATTAATAGGATTTAATGGGCTAAAAACCGGAATTAAAACACTGCTCTACGCGCCTCCACGCGCTACCCACAGTGGCGGCGCGTGGGGTCCACGCGCCGGCAACCACTACCTCCGATGACCACCAAAATCCGGCAATAGCATCAACACAACAGACCCAACAATTTTCCCAACAGCAACACATTCCAATTTTACCTTGAAGTAGTCGAATCCAACCAGTGAAGAAAAGCCCCGAAACCTGAAGAACCCTAGAAATGCAACTCGTTAATTCGACCTCTACAAAGCAAATTGGAATGAAATACTTTAGGGGAAATGATCTCCATCAAAAACCGAACCTTCGACGTTAACTTGGTGGCCGGAGGTGGCCGGAATTGCCGGAAATCGGCGAAAACCCCAAACTGCAGCCGGAGAGAACTTTGCTTCGATCCGAGCTTTTCCGGCCAAATCGTTGAAAACAAAGGGCACCAGCGTGACAAGGGGGAGGAGGCGACCCTGTGGTGGCCGGCTTTCTGCCGGGTGATGGCCGGACGGCGGCCAATCGAAGGGAAGAAGAATTTCCCGAAGGAGAAAGAGGGAAAAATCGGGGGAGAGGAGAGAGAAAGGTGGGTTTCCGGTTTTGGAAACCTACCACAGTAAATTTCCTTATATATATAATTTTCTTACCATGAACAGTAACTTTCTTAAATCACTCATAACTTTCGCATACGAACTCTAATTTAGGTGTATCACATGTCCACGGACTCGGTTTAACGTCCTCTACGACTTTCAAGAAGGAAGTTTTCTCAAATTTTGGCCCGATCAAAAAGTCAACTTTTAGGGCCACTAAAATACCGAGTTAGAGTAAAAAGTGAGAGTAGTTGTCATTTACCGTCCAAATGACTAGTAAACGGGTAAGTGAAAATACGGGATGTTACATATCATCACAGCACTCTCACTTTGATGAGAGAGAAAACAGATCTGAGATTTCTCTCTCCCCGTCTCCATGGCTGCAAGCTCCAGACCGGGTATTTCTTCCGCCCCACAACACTCGTCATAGCCACTGATCTTCCACTATCGACTCCGTCTCCGCCGCCTTATAGAAGTCACCACCACCTCCTGTAATTTTCGAAATTTCTCCCTTCTCAAATTCTCCATCTCCATCTTCTTTCAATCTCCAATTTAGGATTTCTGATTTGATCCACCCTTTCCCCCAATTCTCAGAAACAAACTCTCATCAAACCTAGGGTTTTATTTCAATTAACCTAGTGTCGCTCTGAAGAAGTCTCCGGTGAGGCACCCCCCTTTCTCTCCAGCGAGGCACCCCCCTTTCTCTGAAGTGGAGCAAGTGTACATACCTCCAATAATATGGAGTATTTGCTATCTCACCAAGCATAAGTAACGCCCACTTTGGGACATCCACAAGACATGGCAAGGCCCAACCGAGACATACATCGTGTAGCCCTATGTTCAGGCTACGCAGCGGTATCCGGAAGTCACAAATCCGCCACCGGGAAGTCGTGTTTCCGCCCTTGCCAAGATGCCACCACAACATAGCTTTCTACATGCTTCTAGGCTTTCTAGACTAGAAATATGTGGAAACTTGTCCCACATCGAAGAACAAGTAATGGAAGGGCATTCCTTCATCTATAAAAGGAATGCCTCCTCCCACAACTCAACACATTCATTACATCTCTTGTAATCTTGTTAGGCCGCAAGGCTCGACACATTAGTATAGCTTTCAAGTGGACGTAGTCTCCCGCTCATGCGGAGGCGAACCACTATACATCTTGTGTCAATCTCTCTCTCTCTCTCTCTCTTTCTTTATTTATAGCTAACTAGAGACCCCTCGGTCACTAACGTTAACAGCAAGTATAGAGCAAAGCAAGCGTGTCCGATCCAGAAAAAGTGAAATCGAGAGCTTCTTCTATTCTCTACCAGCTTCTTCTTTAATCTCTCTCTCTCTCTCTCTCTCTGAGTCGCAGTCAATGAAGCTGTTGCGGTTAGCGTTCGTCATCGCTTTATTGTTTGGATTGGTCGCCATCCTCATCTACATCACCGGAGTCTCCGATCTCTGTAAGCATCTCTCTCTCTCTCTCTCTGTCACTATATAAATATATATGCATGATGTGTATAATGGTTTGAATTGTGTGATGCAGATGAGATCAATCGGCTCACCGATGATGATTTGGAAGCGCTACAAAATCTGCAGAGCCGTTTCCAGAAATGTGTGGTGAGTCTCATCTTCTTCATTCTTTTTAGTCTAAATTGTGTGTGTGTGTGTGTGCTTTGGTAAAATTTAGTAATGTATATGCGGAATTTGAAGTGATTGAAAATCGGTGTTGTTACTCTTATGCCTGGTCTACCTATGCAGGCTGCGAATGGATTAGGTTTACAAGCTGAGACTAGTAAAGATTACTGCGGAGTCACCATGAAATTTCCTAGTGACACCATTCCTAAATGGGTGAGCATTTCTGAATTACACTTTATCCGAAAATCAGTGTAGCTGCTTAATGATTTAGTTTACAGACAAGAGCCAATGTTAAGCGCATTTTTGTATTGACTTACAATCTCATCAAGCAATACTCTGGAAAAATTTGTGTTTGCTTGTTTATTGTGTGCTATTTGTGGTTGATGATTTACGTAAGTTGATGACTCATATATTGTCTGAATTTTTATGTACAAACAGAAAGATCCCAAAACCAATGAGCTTGAAGGTTTATCGTATGAGTTTAATCTGTGTGAAGCTTTGGCTACTTGAGAATAGGTGAGTACTGTGTTATGTTTGCTAGCTGATGCATGTATCATTCTTAGATATGTGCACAAGACTTGAGAACTGATATCTGTCGTAACTGTGTCGTCAAATCAAACATCCAGCCATGCATGTCAAATGTATTTTATTCTGTCTGCTCTGATCTCTCTTTCAGCTGTCAAATTTGATTTCGTTTTATGCTTTACAATTGATTTGTTATTCAGTGAGTTGATTGCTCAGGTGCGGAATAGTACCACCATTCTCACTTGGGAGTTCATTGATTCTTTACCAAATGGATGGGAGGATTATGCATGGCGTAGGATTAATAAAGAAGTACTACTGTGAGTAACGCACATGAAAACCTTTTACAGAATAAAGCACTAGTTTTGGATAAAGCAGTAGTGCAGCAATGCAAGGAGTATCATCAGGCATCAGATACGGTGTCAAATACCAAGGTCAATACCCAAAACCCTTGCTTGTGGCAGAATTTGAGAAATTGAAGCTTGGTGTGTTCTCTCTTGCTTTCTTCCAATCTTTGTACCAATTGAATTTGTGAGCTATGCAATTTTGGTTTTAATTGCTTTATTCTAGTCTTTGTATGGTCACCTTGTCTTGGCTGAAATGTTCTTGCTTATAAATTGGTAGGACAAGCATGTGAATCAGTTTTGAGTTTTGAGTTTGAACTGTTGATTTTGTTTTGCTTTTGAGATTGGGTGGTCTGGAGTTGACTAGAGAGGAAGAGAGTTTGGAGTTAGTTGGTCCAAAAGTTCAGAACTGGGTCTTGTTATATTTTAGCAGCATTTATCATTATTAGGTTGATAGTGTGGGCTTTGTAGCTATGGTTTGGTTCTATATGCCCCTCTGGTTGGGTGTTTTGAGTTTAGATTGGAAAATGAGTGAATATGCCAAGACAGTAGCAACTGAACTAATGGAATGGTGCAAATTGTGTAAAACAATATTGAATATTTCCGTGCAAATTGGGTAGCTTCTAGTGCTTCATTCGCAAAAACAAAAACAAATGGTTTCTTTGTTACTAGTTTTTAAACCCAAAGATTAATTGTTTCTTTTACATGGGAAACATGAACTTAACTCGACCTCCTACCCTCATTTTCATTGTTGCAGCTTGGTTCTCCATACAAAGTCCCAGTTTTCTATTGCTCTCTCTCTTCACAAGTTTCTTTCAGGGAATAGGGTATGAATCTTTTTGTCTCTTTACTGAAATATATAAACCTATGAAAATTAGCTTCTTTCTCTTTGCAAAGCTACATACTTTCTTTGCTCCCTCTTAAACTTTATCGATTCTGCTCTTTTCTTTTCTTATTGTTGATTCGAAAGTTATGCTTAGATTATTTTTTTTTCTTCTTCTTGTTTATATTTTTCATATACCTTGATTCACATTCTTAATATAAATACTGATTGTGTGTCTTTGAAACAGTTAGGTTGAAGTAAGGTTTTAATTCTTGCAATTAAGTCGAATAATTGGCTAATTTTTTTTTTTCCCTTCTTCAATCTTTTCTTTCTCATCGTTACTCATTGAATGGGCTTAACCAAGTTTTTCCCTTCTTCAATCTTTTCCTTCTCCTCGGTCTCTTTATGCTTGTTCTTATCATTTTTTCTGGAATTCTCACCCTTTCTCCTCTGATATGCTTGTTAAAAAGGGTACGCCTTATGAATTTTAATCTCAATTCTTTGATTACTTTCTATTGATTTGCAGCTCTTCATATTCAAATACACGTCTGGATATCTTTTAGCCTCTCTTTGATTAAGCTCTGTTCTTATAGAAACCAATTGGAATAAGCTTTTAGTTCTGTAATGTTATTAACTCATACTCTGTTTCAATTTTATATTTCCAAATAGCTTGAGTTTTGACAAACTGAACTGATACATGATCTTTGATAGTTTGTCTTTCGGTTCTCACTTTTCTTTAAAACTATATATGAGTTTGGTTGTACTTATCAAATTGGACTATCACTTACATAAATTATTTCAGAAACTACAGTTAAGACATATGAGAGGAAAATCAGAAACTACAATTATATAAACTGTTTCTGTAAAACTGTAATTTTCTGTTAATAATTTGAAGTTATTTTCTCCTGAGAATTTGTAGTGGACTTGTTACAGAGTATTTGAGACTTGGAATCTCCTAAAAATGAGTTTTCTATAATTAGTTATGATTTTTCAAAGTTACAGGTCTGTTGCAGGAATTTCAGAAAACAGTATCACTGTCATGTTCTTTTTGTTTCCTTTTGCATCTATTTGTTCTTTCTCATAGTGATAAAGATCTCAACTTCTTTATTTATTAGTTTAGTTTGATCATTCTCTTTTCAGTTTGTGCAAGTTGTTTGTGGGTGATTAGTTTTCAGGTCTTTATCTCTGAAGACAATGCAAGAACCTGTTAGAGTTAGTTTTTGCTTGATTTGAATTGGTCGTGAGTTTGAAGTTGAGCTTATTCTGTTTGCAGGTTTGGGAATATCTAGTGAAATGTTGCCTAAAGAGTCACTAAGTGATCAAGCATGGAATACCAAGCAATGAAGCAAAATATATTTTCTTTCATCATGTAAATTCAGCTAGCTAGGAAACTTTATAGCAATGACATGTTACTTGGATTCAATATTTGGTGGATATATTGGAATTTTATTGATGTATCACATTGCTTTTGGCGTAAATATTAATTATTGTTCATTGGATAATGATTTCAAGCACTAATATAGTAAACTTCACACAATTAGTCACTGTTCATTAGGTAAAATGGAGCATTATTATCAATGCACAAAATCCAAAAAAGACGATTATCACACAACAGAATTTCTAATGTTCACACAATGAATCCTTATATAACATGCAACGGTTCTAACAAACATACATTGTCTGATTTACAATCACACAACAATAAAATTTCCAAAAGTGAAGTGTGAGGATAACTCATACAACAGAGAAAATAAAATGTTGTTGTCTGATTCGCCTTTCATACAACGGCTCGGAAACAACTTTCGTTGTGTGAATGATGCCAATGACATGTGCAGCATGACTGCGCGGCAACTGTGGCTGCCATCTGCCGAGAGAAGGCACAACAGTTTTAACCAAATAAGTGTTGACTGTTTGTGATTCACACAACGGATTTCCACTGTTGTGCCATTTTTCATCACACAACACTCCGATAAACAACGGAGATCGTCCAAATCACACAACGAATTTGGTCCGTTGTCTGTTCGCTTTTTTGGCCTAGTGTGGTTTGCAAAAATTGGGTGCGCTGTTTCACTCCCCTTCTATAGACATTGTTCTCATTTAGGTCATATAATATTTTTTTCGTTTTTCATTTTTCAATAAGAAGTTGAAAAATGTTGAAACTGAAAAGTATTGCAGAACAAATAACATAATATATATATATATATAAATCCTTCTTGGCTAAGGACGTCCTTACCTAAGCTTAGGTACGGATTTTCAGTTTTTTGCCACTTTTCGATCACATATTCACATCTTAACCGTTCAGTTTTTAGGTCCTAATGTATAGATCATCTCTGCAAAATTTCAGCCAAATTGATGATCGTTAAGGTATTCAAAACTGCAATTTACAACAATGTACACGAACGGTTCTGATTCAACAAATTCGGTTCGTTCGTGTAAATTGTCGTTTTGGATGTCTTAACGATCATCAATTTGGCTGAAATATTGTATAAGTGATCTATACATTAGGACCTAAAAACTGAACGGTTAAGATGTGAATATGTGATCAAAAAGTAGCCAAAAACTGGAAATCCGCCCCAGGCGACGTCGTCGAAGGACTGGACGAAGTCGACCCCGAAGATGCCTGAGTTCGAGTGAAGGAGAAGGAGTTCGAGTTTGAGAGGACCTTGAGTTAGTCGATGTCGTAGTGGCAGCCGGGAGGTAGATGAAGGCGGCGACTTCGTGTGAGGAAGAGAAGGAGGAGCTCGAGCTTAGGGTTTCTGTTTCAGTTTTGGGGTTGGGCTCTTTTTCTCTAAGTGTGAAATTTTTAAGTTTTGGTACCCGCTTCAATTAATTCACTTAAAACACTTAGCGCTTTCAGGAAAATTAGGTTCCCGTAAATTTTAAAACTAAAATTTTAACGCCGGTCATTTTAAGAACTGATGTTAATGATACATTTAAATCGGTATTTTTCTAAAACGATGTTAGCTTAGTTTTTTACATCGTGTGCAAGTCTGACCGATTTAAATTATGTGATGTCTATTAACATAATTCTAGTAGTGGCATCAGTATGTACTTGGTTTAAAAGGAAAAAAAATTTCAGGTATTTTGTATTGATGGCTGAACCATCACGCATGTGTAATTATGGGATTATATATTGATTTTTAATGTTGTTTAAAAATCGGGGCGTGACAGTTTGGTATCAGAGCGTAAGGTACATATTTGGTAATAATAAGTACTACTCGAGCGATGGCCCGTCTATAGCAGATCCCCATCTGATGCTCTTCAATATTGATATAATCATTGGGTATGTAGCAGTGTTAGTTGTGAGTTAGAGTGTAGAATCGTCAGAGCATTGGTCTGCTCTGTTAGTGAAGTTGTGAACTCTTGTGTAGGGTCTATGAGTTAAAGTCTTTTGAGGAAATGACAACCTTCGGATTTAACTCGAGATTGACGTAAGGATGGAATTGTATCCTTTGACGTAGTGTTGTGGTTGATTTAGTCACAGTGTTGACTTATACTTGTGTTCGAGGGTTGTACAAGTATTAACCACGTGTTGCTATGCTTCTTAGGTAATGGATCATCTGGGAGGCAGAGCTAGGGGTCAAGGTAGACCTAGAGGCAGGGGTAGAGCCCGACGTAGGGGCAGGATCCCTCCTGTTGAGGAGATATTCGAGGATGATGTGTGTGAGCCCCGGAAAAATGTATCGAGCTTAATGGTGATCATACGTGAAATTATTCAACGATCTCGATAAATGTCAAGATGCTCGAGGAAATTTTCAGAAATTTTCATAAAGTGAATTCCTCAATCTAAGAGTTGGATAATAAAGTACACGACACGATGAGTTTGTTGAAATTTTCGGGGAATTTTCCTGACACCCGAGCTATTTATAGTGATTTTTCGAAGTTATGGGATCTTAGAAAATATTTTAGAGAAATGGAATTTTCTACTGTGCGATCGTGGCCGTCCATCCAGCCACCGCTTCATCCCAACCATCCATAATCCCACCGATTGATCACAACCATTAGATATTAAGAGGAGGGGCTTATATAGTTGCTGGACCAGATCAGGTGATCTAGAAAACACGACAGAGAGATAGAGAGAGAGCTGGGAGCTCTGACCCGAACGCCACCGCAACCCAAGAAAGAAACCCGACCAGAGGGACACCGTTCGGCCACCCCACGATGGCGCGCGGCAACCAACAGCTTCATCTCGTCGTCTCCGTCACGCCTGTGGCCTTTGATCGCCTATGCACCGGACAAGGAGGGAGACTCTACGGTGAGAAGCAGCGACTGCTCCGGTGAGTTTCTGCAATTTCCGGCCACCGCTTGGGCCGCATTCGGTATGGAAGTTCCTCCTCCGCTTGGATCACGTTTTGACGATTTCGTTTCTGGGTTCATTTCGGTTCTGCCGTGTTCTTCGTTACCAGCGACTTTTTCGGCTCTCCTTGGCTTGTCCCGGTCTCGAATGCAACTGTAGACAAGGTATTTAGCAACTGGCTAGGTAGATCATGTCGAAACCCTCAATTCATCACCAACCTCAATTCATATAATTGTTCAATGTGATATTAACGGTCGAAATGTTGGAATCTAGGACTCCAGTAAATCGAGGAACAGATGGTTCGCTACTCTCGGACTGCGTGAGAGAAAGCATCGGAATCCAGGTAGGGAATTCAGGACTCTCCTCGGTTAGCTGTTTTCTTATATATTGTGTTAAAGTAATGCATGTTAAGTGGTATGGTTTGGTTATGTTAAAATGCAATGCATACTAACCAAATTGTGAGAAATGTGATGGCTTGAGAGCGAAAGGGGCACTGACTTCCTTGGGTTCTATTCCCTAAACCTCCGGAGGGTTAGCTATGCCGGTCGTCTGAGTATCCGCAATCACGGACTCGGTACGTGTGTGTAGCTAGGTAGTGGACGCTCTTGCTACGCTTACCTGGTGATAAATTAATTTGAGGTAAGGTCGTGTAGTGGGTCTATGGGACCGGGCATCAGGTAATACTTGGATTTGGCGCCGTATTTATTAAAGCATCATGCATCGGTTTTTAAGTTATAAAATCTTATAAAGTTTGTCGTTCCTTGGAGTCTTTGGTTTAAGCATGTTTTCATACTGGGATCCCAAATATATGTTTACTGGTTTCAAACCTAGTCGTGGTAGAGTTCCTGTAGAGCAGCGAGGACGAAAGCTCACCCCTACAACAGTTTGGATACAGGTACTATGCACTGGTAACGGGACAATAACGGACGGAGCTGGGTGTGCAAAACAAATTTGGTAAATTACCTTTCTATTCATTGAAGTTCGTATTCCGAGACTTGTGAACAGTCAACTGTGTGCCAAATCTAGTCACACTCTTGTTCTTTGAAGTTTGTACCATCTGTGTGAACACTAATTCCTAGCTTTAGACGAATGAAACGAATTTTCACCTCAAAAGTATTTGTAGCTTCCGCTGTGTTTTTACAAAGAGTTTTCAAACAAAATGCCTAGCGGTTCTCTAGAATGTAAATCGAGCGTTCGGTTTATGTTTTAAAGACTCGCGGCACTGTGACGTGCTTAAGCTGGTGAGGTGCAGCTTGGGGCGTTACAATGTGGAGGCATCAAATGTTGAGCTGCCTATTCCACCTGTTGTGGATGTTGTGAATGTTTTGGATGCCACTCGTCTGTCGAAGTTGGCAAAGGAGATTTCGAGGCTGGGAGTAGTCCATTTCAAGGGAGGTACGGATCACATGTTGGCAGATCAATGGATCGAGAACATGAAGAACTACTTCGAGATGGTCGTCTGTGACGACATGGAGAAGAGAAAGATAGCCTTGTTTATGCTTCAGGACGATGCACGGGTGTGGTGGAACTGCACACAGAGGGTTATGGATGTGTCCACCATGACCTGGGAGGGTTTTGTGGAACTCTTTAGGACGAAGTACTTTCCGCCTTCAGTGAGGGAATAGTTGGAAAGGGAATTCATCTCCCTAGTCCAAGGGGCTATGAGTGTGAGAGATTATGAGGCGGAGTTCTCCAGGCTATATAGGTTTGTGAGACAGATGGATGTTGAGAGTTTGGCTATGAAGTTTCAGCGGGGGCTGAATGCTTCGATCAGGCGCGATGTCGCTGTTCTGGAACTGAAGACGGTGGAGCTCATTTTGGCTAAGCCTTTGGCCATAGAGCAGGAGAACAAGACTTTCCAGGAACATGAGTCGGCTGAGAGGGACTCCCAAAGGAAGGGAAAGGCAACTGCTAAGAGCAGTGAAGGGACAGACAATCAGGGTGGGTCTTGGAAGAGGCGAAAGACTCATCAGCAGGTGCCAACTAGGGAAGCAGCTGCACTTGTTAAGACTGCACCCGTCGGGCAAGTGTCACCCTAGAGATGCTTCAATTGCAATGAAACAGGCCATGCTGTCAGATTTTGCACGAAGCCAAGGAACTTGACATGCTACAAATGTGGCTAGTTAGGGCATTACTCCAAGGATTGTGCCCAGGCGCGAGATGGGGGACAAGGGAATCAACAGAGGCAACTACCTCAGGGAAATGCAAGGGTGTTTGTTGTTGTTCAGCAGGGAGCTACGGAGGAAGGTACTTTATCTATTTTCGCTTACCTTGCTAGTAGGGTGTGAGGTGGCAGAGTACTTCGTTTATGTGGTGTTGTTTTGTGTTGTGTTGTGCTTGATGTCTATAGTTAGACTTTGGCATATGACTTCCTTTTGGCCAGTGTAGTATGTGCGTGATGCATCTTTCATCGTTATGGCTTGATTGTGTGACTATGCCATGTGATGAGTTATGTATGGGTTGATCAAGGCTAGACCTTATCGTGATTTCGTGTTCTGAGATGGTATGACACGTATTGAGCTGCGATGCAGATACTATTGTGATAACATGATTCTACTCTTGTGTAGTCTGTGGGTAGTATAGTGGTCACAGAGTCTTTGTGGGTAGTGTACGAGGATGAGATCCATGAAATGTTTTGGTACCACCAAGTGGGTGGTAATGATTCTATGGTTGTGATACCAGGTAGGGTACCAGTATCCATTATTGATTGAGGTAAGTTATCAGAGCTGAGGAATGAGAATTGGATTTGAGCATGATTTATCCGTACTTGTTGGCGTGATACGTTTAAATTTTGGGACTAAATTTCTTTAAGGAGGGTAGAATGTAATACCCCGGAAATTCGTTATAATTTTCCGAGGATTTTCCGGAATTAATTCAGTGGTTGTTGGTACGAGTACGTGGTTCGGGAATGGAGTAGAATTATTTTCGGAAGAATAATTATTCAAAAGGCACGTTTTAAGGGGGGTGTGAAGGTTGACTTTTTATACGTGTGGGTTTTTCCCGTGATTTGGGTGGGTTGTTTCCTTAAATGGAACATGTGGTTTTTTCCCGTGATTTGTGTGAGTTGTTTCCTTAAATGGAACGAGTGGGTTTTTCCCGTGATTTGTGTGAGTTGTTTCCTTAAATGGAACGTGTGGGTTTTTCCCGTGATTTGAGTGAGTTGTTTACTTAATTGGAACGGGTGGGTTTTCTTGTGATTGGTGTGAGTTGTTTCGGTTGTTGTATTTGAGTTTACTCATACAAGCTTTCATAAGCTTACACTAAAGTCGATGAAATCCCCCTTTTAATTCCATTTCAAATTACTCAACTCAAGAGTAATTTAAAGTAACCAAAATCAACCCCACAATTCATTCAAAATCAAAGTCCCACATGGACGACAAAAGCAAGGACATGCCAAAACTCTCTTTTATAAATATATATTCATGAGCACGATAACACAAATTATCCCCAAGCAGTATATTGTACTCAAGAGCACGATAACTCATAGTTATTCCCCAAGCAGTACATTGCACTCAAGAGCATATGATAACACAAAGTTATCCCCCAAGCAGTGCATTGGCAGATAGACTAGAGCTCTAACTGAATCGTTGCCAGTCACCCTGGCCAAGGTTTAAGCATCCGATATTTTGCCTCGATCAACAATGTGATAAAATGTTCCCAGACCGAAACATTTAAAAAGTCTACATGACTCAAAGTGTTACTAAAACTCGACTACTCTTTTAACACAATAAAATCAGCAATTCCATAATATAATGTATTTCCACAAAGAGTAAACGCTCAAAATAATAATTCAATCAAATCACAATCATTACTTCACCCTATGCCACAACATCCAAATATATATTTCACGTAAATATATATATACGTAGTCATCCACTCAGGAATGCCTACTAATCCAACTACAGTTCACACGTATTAAAACCAAGAAATTCATTTTATACTTAAATTCATTTTTTTACCTGTGAGCTGTAGCCCTATGCACTGTAGTCGATCGAGTTCATATTATTTCAAACAAATCTTCCTAGTTTTGAGGTTGACCTGGTGGCTCGTGGATCCCACGTGTCGCCACTACCGACAACGCATCCGGCCATGTCTGGGCAGTTTCAGGTTTTGTTTATCATCTACTCGTCGATATGAGCATTTTGATATATAATATGTAATTTTTGGAGATCGTATGAATATGTTAGGGTTTTTACCGGTTTCGATTATTTCAGTTTTCGATTCGTGAGGATCGGGCCGTTCGATTGACTTGTAGTTTTGACATATTGACCGTAGGAGTGTTCCGAAGACTTTGGGTGGTCTCGGATGAAATTCCACCTCGATTGGTGTTACTTTCGGGTTTTAGTTCAAACGGGGGTTTCGAACTTTAATGCCGTTCCGATTCGTGTGTTAAAGTGTGACCATGATGTGACTAGGTGCATGGCTAGGTTGTTTAGGATGGATTGTGGTGCTTGTGTTATCTCGTACGGCGTGTGAAGACTCAGCGGGATTTCGTGGTGAGTAAATCTCACGTGGTTCATTTATGAACCGAGTTACATTATTGTTCGGTTTAATCGCTAAATTGTGAAATTGTTTTCTGGAAATAAAGATTTGTTTTAAATTATATGAACTTGATCGGCTACGGTTCATGGGTAAGTAAAATGAAATTTTAAGTATAAAAATGACTATGTATAACTATGTAAGTATAAAAATTTGGTATTAGTGACATTCCTGAGTGAATAACTATGTATATATATATTGTGGTTGAGATTCGTAGTGAGTTGAGGAATACTTTATCATATCATTGCGGTGATAAATGCTTCCTGTCGAGAGGAAAGAAAAATAATTTCTTGGATTTGTTGTTGAGATTTCAAATGATTTGGTTGTCACGATGTTGACTTGTGTTTTCCTTAAAAAGAAAAGGATTTTGGTGTTGAAATTAATCATTGTGTTGATTTGTGTTCCTTGAGTCGGAAGGCTTTGTGGTTATTTAGACTCTAAAGTAATGTAATATATGACTCTAAAGAATGTAATAAAGTAATGTAATATATGACTCTAAAGAATGAGTCCATATCGACGTTTGTGAGCTCTGTTTGTTTTGTTGCTTAATTTAAATGAAAAATTTTGTAAGTGTTTTCTTGTGCTTGTTCATTTATCACATTTTGGATTCGAATTTCTTTATTCGAAATTCGGGGCGTGACAATTTGATTTTGTGTTATGAGTTTCATGGTCACCTACTCCAAAGGTATGATATTTAGTGATGTTCATGGTTATGAGGTAGGTTGTATTATACTATGAGTATTTTCCCATAACTTGTCAAGTCGTATATAGTTTTGGATCAAGATCCTCTCCTAAGCAACTTCCCCTCCTAACCTACCTAAGCTTTTAATTAGATTTCTACACGTGGCCATAATGAATTTAATGGTCTACGATTTTTAGTTTATCTTTTTCATTTTTTTCTCTCTCCCCTATTCTTCTCTTCCTTCACGTGCAGTGCCTCATATCTCCTTCCGGTTCTACTTCACTCAGCACCAATACAAAGTAAACCTCCAATCCTGCCACCCACAACCCCTCTAACTGGATTAGGGAGCCTTGATGAAGAACGAATGGGATAGATATCTAAGCACAAAGGTTTAAAACCAATTTCCAGAACAGGAATTCTATATCCGGTAATGGCGAATTTGACGATGAAGGTGACATAGTAAGATTTGACGGAGATCTCTGGCTGGTGCTCCAAGAAGAAGGAGAGGTCGGCTTGGATTTCGTCAAAGATGGCTGGATTTTGTCTGATTGGAGGTGGTTTGGTTCCATCTGGAATGACTGGATTTGGGATTGTGATGAAGACATGCATCTGTAATTTTTTCGGTAAGGAGATTGGGTTTGAATTGTTAAGAAAGTTGAAGACTTGGAGCTGACAACAATTGTGAGGAAATCGACAAGAAAGAATAAGGAGGTTGAGGTTGAATTGTTAAGAGAATAAGGAAGACTTGGATTGATTGAAGCCTTGAAGGGCCTACTGTTTCTGTTTCTGTTGCCATTGAACACTGATGGATCATAGATTCATAGGTCACCTGAGCTAGGATCATTGCTAGATTTCATAATCAGCTTTGGATTTAAGGACATCGTATTCCGGGTTTTCTACTGCAATTTTCCAAATACCTTGTCCAAGTTAAAATTTGGGGTTCTGTTTTTGCTTTGCTTGTAAAATTTGAGAGAATGTCGATGAAATTTTGCTGTAAATTGTTGTGAGAAGACTTGTTTGTATTGATCCTTTGCTTGGAGAGGAGGTTCTCTCTTCTCATTTGTATGATTTCTGTCTATTCAAGGTCATTCAAATGTTGGATTGGATGGAGGCTTTGGAAACGTTTTCAAGGGTTGGGTGGAGGAGAGAACATTCAATACCTTCAAAGGTTGGCACGGGAATTATTATTGTTATCAAGAAATGGAACCCAGAAGGCTTCCAAGGCCATGAAGAACAGTAGAGAGAGAAAAAAAAGAAAAGCTAAGCTTCTTAAAGACCATTAGATCTAATAGTATACACGTGTCACCATCTCCTTAAAAGCTTAGCTAGCACAGGTGAGAACTTAGCTTAGGAGAGGATCCTCTCCCTATAGTTTTAGATACCTTATTGCTATGTGATTTATTAGTTATCTAATCTAGAGGTATGTTATTTAATATATGGCTATAAGATATTTTTAATGTTATTTAATGTCATGGTTATAAGATATGTTTAACATTATGAGTATAATGTAGTAAGGACTTTCAAGTTCAAAAAATTTAATGCATGCCGACCTTTTTTTTTTTTTTTTATGTTACAAGGTTCATTGGTTTCCTATTTCAACGGAATGATATATAGTGAAATTCAAGGATATGAAGTAGGTTGTTTTATGTTATGTGTTTTTTCGATACCTAGTCAAGAGGTATATAGTTTTAGATACCTCATTGCTATGTGATTTATTAGTTATGTATTTTAGAGGTATATATATATTGTCCTGGTTATAAGGTATGTTCAATGTTATTTAATGTCATGACTATAAGGTATGTTTAGCGTCATGGCTATAAGGTAGCATGGTTCTAAAAATCGGCCTGGGCAGCCGCCTAGGCGCTAGGCGTCGGCGCACCGTTCCGATTTTGGCCTGGGTGAAGGTATTAGGCGCTGGCTTCTTAGGCACCCGCCTAGGCGAGCTAGGTGGAGGTTAGGCGGCTTGAGTGGAGCCCACTTGGCACTGGGCGCTTGCATTTTTTTATTTTTTTTTATCCTCATTCGTCAAATCAACAATTCTCTTCTCTCATTCTCTTAGTTCGCCGACAACCCATAACTGAAAAATCCATATTCTAAGCATACAAATCACAATTCAAAATCAACATCATCTATTTGGGTGCAGAGAAAACACGGGATTTTGCACTTTCGTTCAAGAAAAGCAAAAGCTTCAACCTTTATTATATTCCCCAATTTTCTTGACCACATTATCTGGGCAACGAAACAGAGAAAGAGAGTAGTAGCTTACATGTTAAAGATTGGAAATTAGGTTGAGGTAGGTGGAGATATTGGAGGTCTCAGATCTTTGGTGGCCTTGCCCTATGTTTTGAAGCAGAGAACGGAAGACTCAAGCTGGGATTTTTTTTTTTTTTAGGAGAAAAATCTCAACAAACAAACTAGGTGGAGGCCCAACCCGAACTTGTCAATTGAGCAATGTCTTTGTCCATGCCATTCTTTTTATTTTCAAACATTATCCATATTTTATATTTTTATTTATATAATTATATGTTATAAAAATAAAAATAAAATATAAAAATAAAAACCACCTAGTCCCCGTCTAGGCCTCCGAGCGCTAGGCCTCGGGTCACCGCCCGACTAGCGCCTAGCGTTTTTTAGAACCTTGTAAGGTAGTAGGCGATGGGATCGATCAGTGCATTTGCTTCGACCCCGATCTTTGAGGGTTGCAATTTGGGATTGGTATGGTTTGGTTGTTAGGGTGGTGTGATGGCGATTGAGGCCTTGACTCGATGGTGGTGTGCCGGTGTCGGTGATGCAGCAGAGGCGGCGGCGGGGTTATGCAGGGGGGCTGGTGTTGATGCTGCGTTGGGCTTGGGTGCTGGGCTGTTGTTTTCTCCCTGAGATTTGGGTTGGATGCTGGGCTGGCCAATTCCTTAGGAGTGATTGGGCCTAGGCTTTGAGATTAGGCCTTGGGTCTGTTTTTAATTTCCATGTTTTAGTTTATTGTTATTTGTTTGTTGTTGTGAAATTTTAATTAAAACTCAAAAGAGCACGAATCGTCGTTAGTATAGTGTGCAAGTACGAGGTCGTTCCAACTGAGGATTGATAATTAACTTAAATTGTAACCTAATTAATCCAAACTATGAACACAAAAACACAATGAACAATGAAGAGAAAGAAGATACTGTTTTTAGATTTTTGAATAAAGAAATAATGTGAAAATTAAAGAAAGAAACAAACGAACAAATAATGATAAAACCTAGGGTTTCAGAATCAACCACTAACAATCCTATTTATGTTTCAATGCAATAACAAATTCTTTTGTTTTTGTAGATGATAATTCCCGTATCTAAGTCCTTCTCAGGTACTCTAGACCATAGTTTTCCTTAAGTGTATGATGCTCTCCCTCTTGGGTAAAGATCTTATATCCTAACTATGCAGTTTATCCTTCTCAGGTATAAATTTAACATGCAGAACTCATTACGCTTTAGAAAACAAGGGAATCAAACAAACCATTAGTCTTTCTCAAGTAATAATGTAATTTACCACACTTAATCACAAGAAGCTAATCAAATTATATTGCATCTCTGCTTCAAATTCGTCTTCCAATTACTATATGCAAAGCCCTAAGGTTATCAATCAAAGAACCTAAACATAAAGCATCAATTCAAATAGTGATTAAGCATTCCATATTTCTCTGAAAGAAAATTCCATATTTGTATAGACTTCATTTTACTTACTAGGCATTGTTGCTTTTCTCCTTCCCAGATATTAGCAGTTGGAGCAGAGCCTCTACTTAGCCGTATTGACATAAATGGGGCGATTCTTTCACAAATGCAATGTGCTCCCTAGTCAGCCTTTTCTGTCTCATTACATGCATCTGGGGTAAGAACTTGGCTTGATCTTGCACTTTTACTTAAACAATCTTTGTGCCTGCTCATGTTTCAAAATGTTGGTCACTGTGGTAAGATTACAAGAATACTTGTTAGTCATGAAAATTTGTTCTCTGGTCTTATGCCACTGCACCATTCTTCTGTTCAGGTTACAGCAATAGGAGGTTATGGAAGAGTTGTGGATGTTATTTCCCAGTTCGGAAGCCATTTGTGCACGTTTGGCTGCAAATGTGTTTAGATAGAGCTCACTTGTCTTCAGATATGGTGTGCTTGAAAGCTGAAAGCAGCGGAGTAAGCCTAAAGAACATTGAAAACTTTCTTGCTCCGGTGTTGATTTGTTCTTAAGCCTAAAACAATGCTCTTGTTGTTAATGAACCCTGGGCACTTCCTTAGAGTGGGTATCAAACCACCCAAGGCATGTTTTATATAGTATTGCTGACTTCATACTATTAGTGACATGTTCAATAATTTATCATGCTTACCCTAGTAATGTTATCATGCTAAGAAGTCTTCTTTCTTATTTTATTGAATTGTTCCAGGGTGTTCTGCTCTATGGACCCTCGGGAACAGGGAAGACATTGCTAGCCAGAGCAATTGCGAGCAACATAGATGCTAACTTTCTAAAGGTTAATTATTCATGTCTGTGGCTTTTATACTGGGGTTTTACTTTTTATGCAACAGAGTGCTTATTATTTTTGTTTGATCATGTATACTATTTCATATGAGAGCTAAATATACATGTAGAATGTATATTTAGCTGTGTGTTTGATTTTTCCCAAGGATACTTTGCCATTACATTAGATCTGTCTTCTCAGACTAAATCCACTGTCAGTTCTATTATTTACTGCTAGCTTAACTTTGTTTTTCCGTATTGAAGCCCGTACAAAATCTCTTCGAGGATAATGATACGTTACTCATCATTCAAGGTAAACCTATTCCTCACATGTCTTGTCATTATAATCTGCACTTGATTTGAAATTTAACACTATAACCTATTGTTATTAATTCTGCTTTCCCAATTCTTTATGTATAGGTGTAACTTCCATTTACTTCTATGTTCCCAGTTCTTAGTAAGGAATAACTTGAGGATGCTTGTGTTGATAATATTATACGGCTGCGAGGTACATAACACATCCTAGCAGTTATCTAATTGTATATTTTCTGGGTTGTTTATTTAGGATATTATTTGGCAAGGAGATATCAGTGGAGTTAATGCAGTGCTGCAGTTATTCATGGTTGATATATATCCAATCAGAAGATTAGTAGAGTATTCATTAAGTTATTTTTTCTAGTTCATTTTGTAGTCACTTCAGACAAAATTTTGTATGTATATTAATGTATTTTAGTGAGTAATATAGTCCTTTTGGTGGTTTTGATGCTTTTGATAATTTTTTTTTTGGATAGTTTTCAACTTTTAAGGACACATATTATGAGTCCTTACAAGCAAAGGATGACACTTTCATTTTGTTTTGAGGATACAAGAAATGTGTCCTAGTAGGGAAAAGAGGACACATTTCTATTGATATGAGAACACATTTTATTGTCCTCGATCTAATGGATACAAGGACACCTACTTTGCACCTTTGAGGACACAGTTTATGTGTCATAGTAGGGAAAAGAGGACACATTTCTATTGATGTGAGAACACATTTTGTGTGTCCTCTATTGGATACGAGGACACATTACTTTGGTCTTTAAGGACACAATTTAAGTGTCCTTGTAGGGAAAAAGGACACTTTTTCAGTGTCCTTGTATGTGACTTATGATGACACCCGGATAGAGGACACATTTTTTCGGGTGTCCTTAAATGTAATAGAGGACTCATTTTCAATGTCCTTAAATCATGTTATTGTAGTAGTGCGAGGACTATTCTCGCTAGTGGGATTTCATGTAGATATGAGCAATAGAGGTGCTAAGCATGTAGCAGTATGTGGAGCAAGTATCGCATGTATGTATGTAGCAATGTAATCAAGATAAAAGCATGGCGTGTGTTTAGCATGTATTTGTTTTGGAGATGCGAATAATACTTTCCATTTTGTAAGCAAGCTTAATAATCATGGAGACATTAGCATAGCATTAACATTTAGGCGTAGTGAATATGCTATTAAAATTATCGCATTTTATAGGCATGCTTAGATTGTAGTAATCAATTAAGCATGTGAAGTATAGCATTAGCTCAAATTAAAAGGGTGTAGATGAGAACTTATCTGGAGCCGTTTGTAAACTAGTGGGTGGAGGAGAGAGAGAGACTCAGATTTACTTTCTCTTTCCTTAAAAATCACTGTAAACTGAAATTGAGAAGCTAAAGAAAAGCTTGATTTTTCAAAACCCAGAACCCTTTAACGTTGGATTGAGATTATGTGAAGCGTGATGAGCTGCATAATGGTACGAGAGATCAGTCATGGAGGAGAGAGAAAAACTCAGATCTACTTTCTCTCTCCTCAGAGCTCATTGAGCAGAAACCCAGAAGCTAAAAAGCTTGATTTTGACGTGAGGGAGATGAAGATCAAGAAAGAGATATAACTCTTGATGTGTGCAGAGAAAGATCCGAGAGGAGAGAGAACATTTGCTGCTCGGAAAAAAATTTCCAGCGAGATGATGAAATTGCTCGTGCTGAGCTATGAGGTTGTTTTCCACTTGGGAGACCCTCCTTCTAGCGCCAAATGTTTCAGTGGTAGAAACGGGATTGTCATGAGAGCTTCCACCTCCGAGATCCGTACCTGCCAACCATGAACAGAGGTTAGAGGGAAGACCGGGCTAGCCGGCCTTCAACCCTCCGATGCCTAAGTCAGATACATGTAAGAATGTAGACTAGGTAGGAGTCACTACACCAATTTCGGAATCAGACAACACATATCAAACGACAGCAAACATTTTAACTGTCGTCTGAAATAATCAGACGACAGCAAGAAATATTCTGTCGTCTAAGTTTTCGAATCCAACAACAGTTTTTTCTTGGCTCTTGTGCAAAAGCATTTCAGACAATGGTTGATTTTTTTGATGTTGTCTGAATGAGTCAATTCAGACAACAGTTATTACGTTATGTTGTCCAAGGTTTATTTATACAATGGTTGATAAAAGATGTTGTCTGATTGTTTTTAATCAGACAACAGTTACTACTTCTCTGTTGTGCAATTACCATTAATACAATGGTTAAAAAAGATGTTGTCTGATTGTTTTGATTCACACAACAGTTTTTCAGTTGTCTATTGTGTAACTCTCTTTCAGACAATATACTGAAATTGCTGTTGTCTGAGTTTTAGGGTTCAAATGGGCGCGCAACCCTAGTTATATTGAACACTTGGCCAAATTTTTAATTTTCACTCTTTCCCTCCATTAGTTCGACAAAATTTTACTTTGATAGCGACTAACCCTAGAAACCCAGCTGTCTCTCTTACTCGGCCGCACGCCCAATTCTCTGTTATCTCTCCTTCCGTTTCTCCCTGCCATCACTGGAGACCTCCGTTTCTAGCCATCAATTCACGACACCGCCACATACCAATCGAACCAGCACCTTAATAGGATCAAAACCCAAGCCCAGCACCGCCATGCACCGACTCCTGACTCTGCACGCGACCCTCTAAGCCGCGATGCTACTGGTCCCTTACTTTGAGTTTATGGGTTTCTGTTTTTCACTCTTCAATCCATCAATTGATCGGTTTCTTACTTTGAATACTTTCTGGATTTTCAATTTTCAGTCTTCAATTCCTATTGAAGAAAAGGAAAAGCTTATGGAGGGTAACTTTTTTGGTTCTTTTGCAGAAGGAATTTGTGCTGTGTTGAAGTGATTTCTTTTATCTATTTTGAGCACCGGCTTGTAGGGCTGAGCAAGTGAGTCACCGATGTGGCTTTGAGATTAAGCCCAAATTGATTGATGGGTGTGGCTGATTCCGTCAATCTAAGAGAATTAATTGGTAGGATTCATTTGAGGTGCATGTTGTTTTTCCCCAATTGCTGCAAAAACCTCAGGTGATCAGGGCTTTGCATTGGAGCCCTCGACTTTCCCTACTGAAATTCCTAGCTGGGCTTTTGTTCTTGATATTGTTACTGAGTAAATATTTTTGCTTTTTTGTGATTTGGTTGTGAATTTATGAGGTGTGATAATCACACTACTTAGTTTTTGACCGTTTGGAGAGAGAGTGTTCTGGGTTTGCTCTAGTTTGGAACTTTTTTGCCTGTTTTGTGTTGGGGTTGAATTGAATTGAGGATTTGTTTTTGAGTAGAGTTGGCGGAGGAACTTGATGAAGGGAAGGGATTGGGTATCTCTACTTTTGATACTGCATTCATCTTGATTTCTACACTGGAAATTTAACATTCATCTTTTTGGGCTTGAAGAATTCAACAGGGAATATGTTTTATTCGCTCCAACTTTCTTTCTTTTGGTCGAGGATTATTTGAATTTACCCTTCTAAGAGCATAAAAATAGTCGTAAGCTTAGTAAACTTGTGCATTATTCCTGGTAGGCTAGCCAACTGTAGTCATGGCTTTTAAGGCCTTTTTGAGCTTTTAAGGCTTAGCTGAACATATCATAACCTTGCCTATGTTTCCATATACCACTTTTAGGCTTTTAGGTCCTCTGTTTATTCTCAAACATACTTTGTGATATGAGCATTTGGGAACTCATCTGCAAAGCATGCTCCTTTTATGCATTGCATAGTATGATGTTCGTATCTACAATTTCCTTTTCTGGCTTATGTCTTTACAGTATGTTTTCATATTTAGTTCATGTCTAATTCTAGTAAAAAGGCTCCTGAAGAGATAATCCTAAAAATCTTCTTCGTCTCACAGTCTCACTAGAATCTGAGCTGATATGGTCTTATATTAATTCATTCATTTTTTTTTTTGCAGCCTAATGCTGAAAGTGATGATGGTCTTATATTAATTCTTACTCCATTGTTGTCATCTGTGGCAGCTGGTTCACTGGCGTGCTTGGAGTTATTGATTCAGGTTCACTTTCTTCCTTAATGATTTCTACACTATAGTTTCAGTAAGTGAGACGCAGTACAAAGATACAAATATTTTGAATAATTTTCCCTGATACAGATTTTAGGTTTCCAAGTAGGGAGATGATGAGTGAGCCGAATACAGCTTATATTTCAGGTGCTATACAAGATTAGATTCCTTTCACTCAAGGATAAGGAAATTTAGGTTAGTTGATGTTCCTTGCTTTGCTTTAACACTATAAAGTGGGCTACTAGATGATATGTTATTCAGCATTGTCCATTGATTTGCAAAAAACAAAATGCAGGTTAAATTAGACAGAGAGAGATCCTCTCCTACGTGACTGGAGTATAGGTATGGAAAAGGAGATGACTTGATCAAGAACTTGGGAATTATAGCAAAATCTGGAACTTCATGTATCTTTTTTAGGTACATTGAAGTTTACATTTGTTATCTATTTCGAATGAAATTGTTGGAAAGGTAAAAGTTATTAAAATCTATCGTTTGTTTATTTGTCTTCAGTTTGTATACTAGTACCTTCTTCTACTTGGTATGAGTTTTGCATCCCTAATAAATGTCTTATTACCCTGGAAATAAAATGCTAGTAATACAAGATTGATAAATTATTGTTCTTTTGTGTGAGGACCTTGTTGATCTAGTTAAATTAATTAATTATAGTTTGCAGGGGTTGATGTTAAATATGAAGAGATAATTGAAGCAAATTCAACTGGCTCCAGTTCAATGATTTTCAGGATTGTTCGAATGGTTAGTGAACTTACTTTTATTGATGACACAGACAATTATTTTGAGCAACCTTGCCTTTGTGCAAAAACACAAACTCATTGAGGATATTTATGTATCTGTGCAAGGAAAATCTCTTTGTTTTGTTTATTTTTCATGGCACCTGCTTTCTGACTTTTGAAATTTGAATGATAATTTCTTAACTAAAGAGGTGTACCAGGAGCTATTTGCCTAAATCTTGTGCCTAACTCAATTGTAAGTCTCCTATATTTATTAAGATTGATTGCCTCCAACGAAGTGTACTGATGGCTCATGAATATGGCAGGATTGTGTAGTTTAATAGCTGTAGGTTTACATTTGTTGGTATGTTATGTTCTACTAATGTTGGTCTGTAGCATTTGAAATTTGTATGATTGGTTCAGTTAAATACTGTGGTCTATATAGAAACAATGAAATATAGAGTAGTTCTGTGCTCTATTGATGTTTATTGAAAGTTCTGAGTTTCTGACCTAGTTGAACTTTTACTGAAAACTGTACAGTTTGGTTGGGAATTTGAAATTATCATATTCTTACAAATTGCAGTAGACATCTTAAAGATCGTTTCAGAACTGGAATCTCCTAAAAATGATTTTTCTAGAATTACTTATGATTTTTCAAAGTTGCAGGTCTGCTACAGGAATTTCTGAACACAGCAATACTGGGTGTTAAACTATCTTAGTTTCTTGGAAAATAGAACACTGGGTTTCTTATGCCTAAGGTGTTTGTTGAAATGCGTAGCTGAAATTTCCTGTCAGACTTCTTTAACATCTTATATCCCATTTTGGTAACTGATATAATTTTAAGCCCAAGTTGTTCATGTTTTGTGTCTTGGATCTTCTTTAAACAGCAGCCTACAGTTTACTAATTTCCAGTTTCCAGGTCATCAGTTGCATATATTTACTTCTATTTATGGATGTAGGTTATGGAGAGCACCTGTGGATTCCACTTACTCCTAGAATGGTAGACATGCTCAGTGAATAAGCTAAAGTAAACAAAGCAGGCCCTGAGCCTTTGTTCTCTGTTAATTATATGCAGCATCTCAGCAAGGAAAATTTCTGTTCTAGGACACTTTAGGATGCCGGAAAGGGATCACTATCACATTTGCTTTAGTTATAGGCATGGTTAATGTACAATGGACACGTTTTATGGACAAGTTTATATTTTTTGGGTTTATGTATTTATAGGCACCTAGGCAGTGTTAATTCCTTGTAAATGTTGGGATGAATATTGCTTATGGAATGAAATGGTTTTTGGAATCAAGGATGTGTTGTTCAATTGTACAGAATGTATGTCTTCTCTTCTATCTCAGACAATTCAACACCAACAATAAACCATTGTCTAACAAATGAACATGAAGAAAAAAGAAAGAAAAAACTATTGTCTGAATCATCTATCTTCAATAGTTATTAAACATATTTTGTTTTAGGATGCAATAACACACAATGGCTTTAACAACTTTTTTGTTGTCTGGTTCAAAGTCAGTCAATAGTATTCAATTACTTTGCTGATCTCCAAGCGTCCTTCAGACAACAGTTTTTTACAAAAAAATGTTCTCCAACTGTTCTTTACACGTCCCATCCTTCTAGGATTTGCCAACTGAAATTGCTTTGCACAAGAGTGAAGGTACCAACTCTGTTGTTCTTTGTGGTATTCAGACAACAGACTGAGTAATAACTGCTGTTGTACTAAATTTTATCAGACGACAGTTTTCTGGTATTGTCTGATTCATGTATCAGACGGCATTGAGATAGACAACAGCAAACCTTATAATCAGACGACAGTGAAAAACTGTCGTCTGATTGAATTTTTGGTGTAGTGAGTAAATGGAGAGTGGTGGCTTACCTTGAATGAGTGGAGAGACATGTATTTATAGTGTGGGGATGGGCTTGTCAGCCCTTTGTTTCCAATGTCGGACTAGCTGTGGTCCACCCGATACCACAAGTATATGGTATCGGCATCATGTCTGGGCTTTATTGGCGTTACTTTAAGTGGATAGTGAACCTTGTGCTTCTGATACTTGTGCCTGAGAGGTATCTATACCAACACTATGGGTAATGGGAAAATCCATAAGTTTGGTGGTAGAAGGGGGAATAAGTTCCCTCAACTTAGGGTATTTAGGCATTTCCCCAAATAACTTTTGAAAGATTTTTATTCCAATTGCATGTATCTATCAAAAACAAAAACAAAAAGCATAACCAGTCCAAGTTGATAAATAAGCTCTGGAAGCTTAATGTTTAGCCAAAAGTTATAATCTTTGGATGGCTATTGCTTAGAAGAAGGCTCAAAACTAGGGATAGACTTTCCAGGTTTGGGATTATTAATGATAACTCTTGTCTTCTCTGTAATAAAGATAATGAGACTGCTGACCAGTTGTTTGGTTATTGCGATTTCACTAAGGAAGTTTGGAAGCTGGCAAACATTAACACACCTCAGTGAACTGGGAGGAAGGGTATCCCAAGGTCTTTGAGGAACTTTTTTTACAACAACCTTACAATGCTGACCTGTTTGCAAAGATTATTACTCTGTGCTACCAGGTTTGGAAGATTAGAAATGATGTTATTTTCAGAACAGCTTCTATTAATCCTATGTCAATTGCTATGTCAGTTGAAGAAATAATGAAAAGTTTTGTTGATTCTAACACTAGAACTAGTGGAGCAAAAACTTCAAAACTTTCAACCACAATTAAGTGGTCTGCTCCTCCTAATTCTTGTGTTAAAATCAATTTTGATGGTTTAGTCAATACAGATTCATCTGCTAGTGGTTTCATTATTAGAGACCATAATGGAAGACCAGTTATTGCCGCCACCAAGTGTAATATCCCGAAAATTCGTTATTAATTTCTGACGATTTTTCAGAAAATATTAAGTTGGTCGTTAGTATGATTTTGTGGTTTGAGAATAGAGCAAAATTATTTTGGACAATTATTTGCTCAGAATACTTCGATTCAAGGGTTGACTTTTTATACTTCACGACTTTGTAAAAACTTCCTTCACAGAAATCGTAGAGCGCGTCGATACGAGTTCGCAAATATCGAAGTTCGTATGAAGAAGTTATGGCCATCAGAAACAGTTTCCAATTTTTTATAAATAGAAAAATTTGGAAAAAAAAAATCAGAAAACCCTGACTTTCCAAAAAATGAAATCCTGATCCGCTTTTCTCTCCCGAGCCACCACCGACCCGAATTTCTTCTTCCGGCCTGTGCGCTGCCTCTGCAGTCCCTGCCCACCCGTGTGCCGCCTGCTGCCCCTGTAGCACCACCACATGCCCGTTGCATCCTCCTCCTCTCACCTTTCCTCTCGTTCCTGTGCATATCAGTCTGCTTGCATGCCCTGAAACGTCTAGTTCGGGATCTCTGATCAAAATTCTTTATTCATCAAAGTTGTTCACCTATGTCTTTTTATTCATCAAAGTTGTTCACCTAGATTTCCTAATTGTATTCAGATTCTATTACCTTGTATGTACTCTGTAAATCCCTATATAAAGGGCTCCTATTATCAATAATAGAACACACAATTTCTCTCATCATTCTCTCAAATCATATTTTCCTACAACAGTTTTGGTAATTTGTAAAAAAATCGAATTAAAGTAATAGAAAAAATAGAGAGGGTGTGTGAAAATAGAAAAGTTATGTGTCAATAACATCACCAATTAAGAAATCATAAATTTCCTTATTAACATACATATAAAGGTGCACTTCAACAGGGGGTTTGCTCATAAACTACAAACATCAGATGATGTAAATTTTTATGATTATTTTTCTTTTAATAGAAGGCAATAAAAGAGTTTTAGTACAAGGAAATTGAAGTTCACGAGAGGATAGTGAAGCTTCTCAGAAGCAGGAAAAATATGGTATGGCAACCACTTTGAGAGGATGTTTTCTAGATGCGGTTATGCCAGTGGATTCACTCATGTCTAAATCCTCTGCTCTTGCACCATCAGGCAATTTCCAGTTAAACTTGTGAACAATATTTGCCAAAACAATCTCTATCATAGCAATGGAAAATTGGATTCCTGGGCATCCTCGCCTACCAGAACCAAATGGAATTAATTCAAAGTCATTCCCTTTATAATCTATAGTACTGTTTAAGAATCTTTCTGGCTCATACTGCTCGGCATTTGTGTATGACTTGGGATCTCTTCCAATTGCCCATGCATTCACCATAACTTGTGTTTTAGCCTTAATGTTGTAACCGTTTATTTTCACATTTTGGTTGGACATCCTGGGAACAAGTAATGGAAATGGAGGATGCAAGCGAAAAGTTTCTTTGATCACTGCCTTCAAGTAGTTCATTTCCACCAAATCATCCTCTTTTATATCTTCTTTGTTTCCAACTACTTCCCTGACCTCATTCTGCAATTTTGTCATCACCCTTGGATTCCTCATAAGCTCAGACATAACCCACTCTAAGGATGTAAATGTAGTATCACTGCCAGCCGCAAAAATATCCTGCAAGTGCATTCAATTACTTAAATTAACTTCCTTCAAATGAAGCTAGCTAATGTAAGAAGCAAACTAAACTCTGGAATTTGAATCCAGTACTGTATTCTTTACTTAATTCAGTGAGGGTCTTTTGTGAACTTATTTTTGTTCTAAAAACTACTCTATTGTACTAAATTGAGCTTCATTTAATATGTGGAATAGATTTTAAGATATCACAATGTAAGTACTAATTAATTGAACTGAAGTATATATGTATTCCACACACAGAGTAATCAAGATTCAAGAAAATATTAATTAACGTACCAGGATGATTGCCTTTATGCCAACTCGATCAGTAAGGACATGAGCTGCATTTTCTTTCTGAACCGCAAGTAAAACGTCCACAAAATCCTTCTGGTCTTCATTTTCGTTCATACCATCAATTCCACTATTTGATTTATCAATATGCTCTTGAATAACCATATCAAAAAACGCATCCGCTCGTTTAGCCAGGTTATCTAATTTAGCGTCAAACCCACTGAGGCGAGTGAACCAAGCAAGCCATGGAATATAGTCACCAATGTTAACACGTGTGAAGAACTCTGACAAATCTTTAGAAATCCTCATGAACATCTTCCCTCTATCTTCCCCGAGATCGCTGTACTTCCTCCCCATAGCAACTTTGCATATGACATCATTACTAAGCTTCATAAAGATGTTGCTTAGATTTAAAACCGGTGAGGAGGAAGAGGAGGAGGATGATAGAGTACTACAAGACTGTAGTATGTTACTTATCATCAATCTTGTTTCCTCTTGTCTTACAACATGAAAAGAACGAACCCTTTTGTTGCTCAAAAGATTCAAGACACATATACTTCTGAGCTGCCTCCAGTACTCACCATAAGGGGCAGATACAATGTCCTTGTAGTTGTAGATAATCTTTTCAAAGAAGATGAACTTGGGTCTGTCGGAGAATATTAGGTCATGGGTTTTGAAGATCTGGGAGGCAGCCTCAGCCGACGAGATGACAAGGACTGGCCTGCTTCCGAAATGGAGCAGCATGACAGGCCCATGGCGTTGAGATAAGGTTTGAAGTGAACGATGAGGAAGCGAGCCTACTTGGTGAAGGTTACCAATGATGGGTAGCTTTGGTGGAGAAGGTGGTACCGATGAGTTTCTATAAGAGGACCATCTGCGTAAGAGAATGAAGAAAATGGCCACAAGGAATATATATTGGAAAGGAAAAGGTTGCAAAGGGATTGAAAAGGTTTCATTAAGTTTCAGTTCTAGCATTTGCTGAACTTTTGGCATCATCATCTCTTCAAATAATTCAATGAGTCTGGTATTTGGTATGTGTTTATTTATAGTGTCTGCACTATGTAGTGTAAAGTGGTTCATCTACAAGATATTTTTTTTGGTATGAGCACAGCTATATTAAAAGATCGATAGCGATCTCGTGTTCAATTAATTATATTATAGAAAATTACACACAAGTGTCACTTTGAGACTTTAATTAGCCATAAGGCCACCTAGTATTTTTTGTACAAATAAGGCCACTTCCACCTTCAATTTATTTTTTTCTTGACTATTTTGCCCCTCTACAAACAAAACAAACAGTCTCTCTCTCTCTCTCTCGAAATGAGATTCCATTCGACTTGCAAAACCTCGAAACAGTGCCACCACATCTGAAGACGACGACGAAGAAGATCAAATCGGATTTTGCTCTCTCTCTCTCTCTCTCCCCGACGAGCTCGTTCGCTTCTCGCCGCCGAATAACCTCTCTGACGTCGGAAACTCTCCCTTGGCGACAAGTGACTATTGTGCAGTGAAGCTCAGCACTGGCTAGACGATGTCGACTGAGAGAGAAGCCTTGTTGCAGATTGGAGCGAAATGAGACGGCATCGTTTCACCATCTCCTCATCTTTCTTCCGCGTTTTCTCCGATCTCGACGCCAATTCAAAGCAGATCTGATCGGAGCGAAACAAGACGGCATCGTTTCACCATCTCCTCATCTTTCTTCAGCGTTTTCTCAGATCTCGACGCCGATTCAAAGCAGATCTGACAGGACCTTTACCATTGTTCAATCAATACATGTAGCTGGCCAAAATTCACCCCTGCAGGTCAGAATTTGAAAATCTCTATCTATTACACTTTAAGTTGTCGATTGTTTATGTGTTTTTCGATCTATATGCATCTGTCATTTTGGATTTTGCTTTATTGTATCCAATTCCAGAATTATGAGCTCAGATTGATGCTTGTACAACTTGAAATTTAGTTAATTTGTAGCGCACTTAGGCTTCATTTGAATTTGAATTATTTTGAGCTGTTGATCAGGCATGTACTGTAGCTTAGCTTAAGCATTTCTAGTTAGGGTTTTGGATTATTACACATTATTGCATTTTTCACATGATTGTGAATTTCATGAGTTCGAAAGGTTTTTCTTCATTGAAATTGGGTCGGACAAGAGAGGGTTATGTGTTTGAATTGCAACTAAATGTTGACATTCTGTTAAAGGCTCTTAATTTACTGCTACATAGATGTAGATATGTTTGCTGTAAAATCTCGAGGCAGAGTTATTGTTTGCTATAATATGGTAATGCTTTGGTGGATAATGCTTGTAGGATTTGTGCATGGACTTGTTCGGCGGCTGTGGAAGTTAGTATGACTGTTATGACTATGTTAGTATCTTTTCAAGCTGATGTCAATAACTTTTCAGTTTACATTTTGATTGATTACAAATCAGTTTCTTTCTATAACTGTTATAATGGCTTTGCAACATAGTGATAGTGGATTTTTATGTCTATGTTACGTTAGTATATATCTTTTAAAACTGATGTCAATAGCTTTTCTGTTTGCATTTTGATTGACTTCAAGTTGTCTTTTGTCAATAGCTTATCAAATTGGAAAATCAGGTTTTCCCAATTGGTTTTGTTGCAATTAGTATCTATATTAGTAGCTTTTTATTACCGGTCCAGTAGCTTTCTACATATGTCATAGTAGCTTTCTATATCTATGTTAGTATATTTTAGATTGCTTGTTTTTGATTATATAGTTGATAAAGATTGCTTGTTTTGTTGTATTTTTTTTTTTTTTGCAGAATTCTTCCCATTTGCATTTGCAGTATAGCATATTCCAAAAATCATGTGAATTTGGGTAGTGAAGCCTCCATTGAACAAGATATCATGTGGCATTGTGGCCAACCAAAAAATGTTGAAATGTAGTCCGATGCTAAAGGTGGCAAAATAATGCCTATGGCCGGTTAGTGTAGTGTGGTAGAGCGTGACAAAAAGAAACATCAACGGTGGTCATCTTAAAAATGACAGTAGCATTACAACATTGACAGCAGCTTTATACAACTATTGTATTAGATTTTCACAACTATGGTAGTGACTTTTTACAACTATGGACGTAGCTTTTCATAATTATATCATTGTTGATCCCTGCATACTTTTTGTATCATTGAATATGTTTTCTTATCTCAAATTCTCAATTGCAATGGCATTTTTGTTCTGTGTTGTAATAGTTTTTGTTATGCTTGGTTATTTCTTTTGGCGTTGATGAAAGTAGCTTTTGGTCATGCTGAGAGTAGTTTTCTAGTGTTTGTGACAGTAGCATTTGTTACTGATGAGAGTAGTTTTTGGTGTTGGTGACAATAGCTTTTGTTGGTGGGGAGCTTAACTTTTTTTTGGTGTTGGTGACAGTAGCTTTTGGTTTTAGGGAGCTTAACTTTTTTTTGTGATAGTAGCTTTTGTTGCTGGTGACATTAGCTTTTGTGACCGGTGAAAGTAGCTTTTGTGACTTTGCCGGAGGTTGCCGGAAATCTCACCAGAGTAGCTTTTGTTGCTCGCGACAGTAGTTTTTGTTGCAGGTGATAGTAGCTTTTGTGACCTCGCCGGAGGTTGCCGGAAATCTCACCAAAGTAGCTTTTATTGCCAACGACAGTAGCTTTCGGTGTTAGTGACAGTATCTTTTGTGGTCGTCGGAGTTCGCCGGAAGTTGGCCGGAGGTTGCCGGAAATCTCACCAGAGTAGCTTTTGTTGCTCGCGACAGTAGCTTTTGTTGCTCGCGACAGTAGCTTTTGTTGCTTGTGACAGTAGCTTTTGTGACCTCGCCGGAGGTTGCCGGAAATCTCACCAAAGTAGCTTTTATTGCCAGCGACAGTAGCTTTCGGTGTTAGTGACAGTATCTTTTGTGGTCGTCGGAGTTTGCCCGAAGTTGGCCGGAGGTCGATCGGAGACCCGTTGGAGTTGGCCAGAACCTCGCCGGAGAGGAGAGAGAGGATGATTGTTGACTTTTTACTGTAGTGACATTTATGTAAATATGTTAGTTTTTATATCCAAAATTTAACACCCTTTTTAATCTAGTGGCCTTATGAGGGAAAAAAATAGTTGGTGGCCTTATGGCTAAAACAACTTTCAAATATGCACTTATATGTAGGGCAAACGTATCAGCCACGTGGTATGCCCGGCCAATCATATCTCTCTATTTTTTAATTGAATTCCAAAACTACACATGTTTAATTATAATGAAATACTCAAAACAACCCCTGCATAGGCAATGATTGGCTGGGCGTACCGCCACGTGGCACACCTGCCCTACCTAAGAATCTCTTAATTTAATATTCTTTGCAATATCACTACGCTTTATTGGCCAGTCGGTGGCACTCAAACTCATTTACCGGTGAAGCTATGCGCTCATGTATTGATTAATGGTTACGGTTAAAATTGAGGAATACAATAGGATTTTAGTGACAAAATGACAGGCACAGAATAGGGCTAGCTTGTACTGCAGCCCACCCTATAACTTTTTTTTTATAGCTTTTTTGACTTTTATTATCCAGGTTGGACCGGTTTGTCATTGTTAGGTTTGAGTTAAATGAAAAAATTATGCCACTAGAAATTGTTAGGTTAACAATATTTATAATCTGTCACTGTGTTGACTTTTGTTGTCCAGGTTGGACCGGTTTGTCATATTTTAATTGTTTTTTTTTTTTTTGAATAAAGGGCTGGTGCGGCTGCCCTCAAGCCTTGATTAATGAAACCGTCGAATACAAGGGGGGGGGACATTGAGTCTGAACCCCTGATTACAATAAGCATCTAGAGAACATCCTAAAATAATATCAGAATTCTCTACTAAAAAAATGTATTCAACAAGGCACCAACTAGCAAAGAGTGCTATACTGGCTACTCTATTTGGTTTAACAAAGCGGTGACATAACGGAAAGATAACTCGATCTGCAACTCGATTACAGCATAGCATAATTACCAAAAGCACAGCTTTTCCACTACGTTGCCGCCGAAACATAAATCCGACGACACTTAGCTTCACCCTGTCACTAGGTGGCAATGACCATTTGACGAAGCAAGGAACTCGCTGCCTACATAGAGCAGACAAGGCACTTTGAGTGCACACACAGGCACGAAGCCCGACTCGCCTTACACAACTAGTGTAAGGACTTATTACTCGCAGAAAGCGCAACTGAACGAAATAAAATAAGTAAATAACAACTTGGAAAGAAAAAACATATGGAGCCGGGCCCAAGAATGGAGTCCAGACCCAAACACTAGCAGGTAGATCATAGCCATGTACGGCCCAGCCCAATTCAAGCCCAACCCGCGCCAACCACCCATCTTCCCCGTCCCCCCACCTATGTCCGGCCGCCACTTCCAGTAAGTCTCCAGGCCGATTGCCTGATGGTTGCTCCACCACCCTCGCCTTCCAAATCCGAGCGAGTGTACCCTGCATCCTTCCAATCCAGATCAAAATTGGAAACACAAACCCAAGAAAGATAGGTGCCCAACCAGATCGAAACTGGAAATTATGACTGCCCCACATCGGATCCGCCTTCCACCACCCAACCGCGCTGAATCCGGCGACCCTAAAGAAACCCGGCGATGGCACCAGCCTCCAACCCCACCCCCCAGAATCGGGCCACGCCCACACAACAACCATGATCACCTCCACCACCTCCCTCAAAACGCAGTGATCCAGGTCGGAATCCCAACAATTGAGGACACCACTACCTCACAGCAAGCCAGACAACACAGCCCGTCCGACGACAGCGCCCGTGGGGCGAGCCGCCGGACGGAGAAGGGGAAAAGTTTTTCTAAACCCTAGAGCAGCTTTGAGAAGCAAGATTTTAATTGTTAGGTTAAAAATATTTATAATCTGTCAATGTGTTGACTTTTATTGTCCAGGTTGAACCGGTTTGTCATATTTGAATTGTTTGGTTAACAATATTTATAATTTGTCACTGTGTTGACTTTTATTATCCAGGTTGGATCCGTTTGTCATATTTGAATTGTTAGGTTAACGATATTTATGATTTTGTCACTATTTTGACTTTTATTTTCCAGGTTGAACAAGTTTTTTATTGTCCAAGTTGGACCGGTTTGTCATATTTGAATTGTTAGGTTAACAATATTGACAAAATTACTGTGTTGACTTTTGTTGTCCAAGTTGAACAAGTTTTTTACTGTCCAAGTTGGACTGGTTTGTCATATTTGAATTGTTAGTTTAACAATATTTATGATTTTGTCACTGTGTTGACTTTTATTGTCTAGGTTGGAATGGTTTGTCATATTTGAACTGTTAGGTTAACAATATTTATGATTTTGTCACTGTTTTGACTTTTATTGTCCAAGTTGGAACGGTTTGTCATATTTGAATTGTTAGCTAGGTTAACAATATTTATGATTTTGTCACTGTGTCGACTTTTATTGTCCAGGTTGGACCGGTTTTTTATTGTCCAGGTTGGACCTGTTTGTCATATTTGAATTGTTAGGTTAACAATATTTATGATTTTGTCACTGTGTTGACTTTTATTGTCCAAGTTGGAACGGTTTGTCATATTTGAATTGTTAGGTTAACAATATTTATGATTTTGTCACTATGTTGACTTTTATTTTCCAAGTTGGACTAGTTTGTCATATTTTAATTGTTAGGTTAACAATGTATATGATTTTGTCATGGTGTGACTTGCGTTGTTTCTTTTGAGAAAAAGATGTTGAGTTTTGAAAGGAATCAAGGTGTGAGTTGCTTTTCCTTGAGTTGAAAGAGTTTCCTCGTTATTAACGTGGGTTGTTGATTCTTATAATTGAGTTTGCTCAGACAAGCTTAAAAAGCTTACTGGGTTTGTTCTGGCAACTCGGTGCACTATTCTTGTAGGGGTTAACCTGCAGGTCAAGGTAATCGTGGTTGAAGCTCAGATCTGGTAGTTGCAGCTGTACGGGTAGGAAGCTAATTTTGTGGCTTTGCTGTTGTTAAGACTTCCGCTATGTAGTAAGCTTTGAGAGAACATTTACTTATTATTTTGTGGTACAACATAATTCATAAACTTTTGAGATGTAATATATGACTCTACGGGACAAGTTGATACTTACATTTGTGGGCTCGAAGTTGCTATTCCTTAGATTAAATAAATTTCTAAGTTTTTCTTAGCGATTTTTCGAGCATCGCGTTTTTGGATTTTATTTTCTTTATTTAAAATTCGGGGCATGACCCTTAGTCACTCAAACTATTATTTATCTAAATCCAAAAGAATAAAAAAAAGTGTCAAACTATCTAGAACAGAAACTAGACATATTTTTCCTTTTATAAGAATTCAAATAATGCTAGGTGAACTATCTTTTTGGGTACCACCTGCATCTCACCTTATGTGGCAGCTGATGTAATATAATCACGTCATTTAATGAAAACTCTGTGATGGGTTGTACTTTCTGCTACATCAACTGTCACATAATGTAGGATGCAAGTGGTACCCTAAAATGTGGTTCACCTAACATTACTCTAAAAATTCACACTCCAATTAATTCTGAGAAGATAACTATATATAGGTCTTCAAAGTCGATCACTACTCTGTTATGAGATTTTGCTGTAAGTTTTTTTTTTTTTTTTGGAAGCGGTGTAAGAGCTGACTCAACGCCCTTACTCGAGTTTATTAATAAATCAGAGAAAAGATACATAGCAAGGGGGGCTAGACCAAAACCTAGTCAAGAGAACATACAAAAGTATCAAGAACATATGCTACAACCCCGTCAACCGCGAATTGTTCACTACACCAGTCAACACTGACGGTCAAAACCTCAACACCCCCGAGGTGCCCCCGACACAATCTGCCATGGAAAACCAAATTGGCAACAGCCGCCAAGCACCAGGCCGGGATCTCGCCACCATGTTGGAGTTGGCTTTGGCGGATTTACACAACACAAAAAAAGAGCGGGAAAAAGAGCAAAAGGAAAAGGAAGAAGCTCAAAATCAAGTGGCGACGCTATTGTCAAAATTCGACGAGCTAAAGAAGGCGTTGGGAACAAATGCACATCCGACCCAAAGCGAACACTCGCAAAGCGCAAGGCTCAGCCTAAACACAAGGACAAGAGCAGGGCCAATACCAGTAATCTCAATGGGTGTCGCTTTGAATCCACCTGAACTGGCGGGATTAGGGCCAGCGCCACCACCACAGTTGGTACAAGAGCAGGTAGCAGACTCACAGCCACAATATGATAACTCATTCAACGCGGGCCAGCAAAGGGAAACAGGAAACATGCCAGTCTCCTGACAACAAATGTTGGTACCAAATCAACCTCTCCCCAGGCCTATTGTGGAAGCCACCACCCTTATCCTAGAAAAAATGCGTGAACTAGAAGAAAGGTTGTTTAGAGCTGAAACAGGCACCTTACCGCCAACTCAGAATCCACTCTTCGCGACACGACCAGGCCCATTTACCGCCAGAATTTTGCAAACCGTCAAGCCCACATATGCAAAAGCTCCTAAGATCGCCCAATTTGGCGGATCCATAGATTCATTCGTGCACATGGACACATTCAAAAAGGTAACCAACAACAAAGGGTTCGACGACGCAACTCTTTGTCACCTATTCAGCGAAACGTTGGATGGTGAGGCAATGAGTTGGTTTTTTGAATGCCCACCAGGCTCCATGGACTCATTCTCGGCTCTATCAAATGCATTTCTGTCACGGTTCATCCTTATGACGGACAGATATCACAACTCAAGTCAAATGTTCAGCATCAACCAAGGTTTTGACTAGTCATTGAAGGCATTTGTCACAAGGTGGAGGACCGCCACATCACTATGTCGGGATCTTGACAAAACAATGGTGCTGGTAGCGTTCAAGCAGGGACTCCTCAAGGCAAGCTTTTTGTACTACCTCAACTGCAATTGCCCAAATGCCACATATGACCACGTCATGAATGAAGCAGTTTTACATGCCCAGGCTGAGTACAACACTTATGGCTCCATTCCACCACCGCAAACTCCACTCAAAACATCCCAGCCCTCCACATTCCAGCAAGGAAACACCGCCACCACCCCAAATATCACCACACCACCAAATGACAAAAAAAGGGAATGGTAGCAGGGCAACTACCAAGACAAGCGGCAAAGAGATCAACAATACCACAACAAGGCCGGGGCAACAGATCTTTTCACAATGATACCGTGACGGAAAGTTGGAGCAGTACAAGGTTCGACAACCGGCACCTGTTGTCACTAACATTGAACCAATGCGACGGATCAACACCATTGACGGTGGCGCTTTCATTGGCAACTTGTTGCATAGGGCAAGGAAGCGCTATGAGCGCGCTAACTACGTACCTGAAAGAAGTATTCAACATCCGCTATGATCGATCTGCCATAATGGCCAAAACTGGTTGGGAGCCAATTACTTTATCTGAGGAGGAGGAGCGAGGTATTCATGCGCCCCATGATGACCCATTTCTGATGGATGCAATCCTCGACAAGTGGTCTGTTTGACGAGTACTGGTAGACAGCGGGTCCGCCGTTAATGTCATATTTAACAGATGCTACAAGCAACTACAGCACAATAGAAAGCTCCTGCAAGATCATGAGTCATTACTCAGTTTCTCCGGCGACGTGACTCAACCTCTGGGATCAGATTATATGCGCCTGTCTATTGGGACAGCTCCATGTACAGCAGAAATACACACCGAGTTCATTGTGGTGGACTACTTCAGCTCATACAACGCCATTATCGGTCGTCCTGCCCTCAACAAGCTCAAGTGTATCGTCACTGGATACATGCTACTCATGAAGTTCCCCACCCCCAACGGCACTGGCTCTGTCAGGGGAAGCCAATCAGTTGCATGAGAATGTTACTCAACAATGGTGTCAAGGTCAATAAGCCGCCATGAAATCTTAACGGTAGCCAACACACCACAGTTGACGGACAAAATTGACGACCCCAGGGATGACGAGAAAAAATACTTCAAGAAAGAGCCCATCAACCAGAAGAAGCCGCTCTGCGTTGTAAGCATCTCTAACGAGTACCCAGAGAGGACTGTGCGTATTGGAGCCCAACTGTCCTCTGAGATAGCAGCAGAACTTACCCAATTTCTAAAAGAAAATGTTGCAGTCTTTGCATGGTCATATGCCGACATGCTAGGAATCTCTCCCAACATAATTACACACAAGCTTAGCGTTAAGCCATCCTTCTACCCCGTCAAGCAGAAGTAATAGGCCTTTGACGAAGAAAGATATTGGGCCATCAGGGAAGAGGTAACCAAGCTAGGAGACAGACTTCATCCGCCAGGTCAATTACCCACAGTGGATCTCTAACGTAGTGATGGTGAAGAAGCCCAACGGAAAGTGGCGGATGTGTGTTGACTTCAAAGGCTTCCCGTTACCACATATCGACCAATTGGTTGACGCAACAGCAGGTCACGAACTACTAAGCATGATGGATGCCTTCTCTGGTTACAACCAGATAAAGATGCACCCCGAAGACCAAGAATACACAACGTTCACAACCGACAAAGGCTTATACTGTTACAATGTCATGCCATTCGGCCTCAAGAATGTTGGAGCCACATACCAACGGTTGATGAACGCAATGTTTTCAGAGCACCTGGGCAAGATCATTGAGGTATATGTCGACGACATGCTCGTCAAAAGTGTAAAGGCTGGCGGTTATGTGGCCAACCTCCACATCATTTTCGCCATACTACTAGCATACGGCATGAGTCTAAACCCGGAGAAGTGTTTCTTTGGAGTCACCGCCAGCAAATTCCTCGGATACATCGTCAGTGAGCGAGGAATCGAGGCCAACCCCGACAAGATACAAGCAGTCATAAACATGAAATCTCCAGAGAAGAAGGTTGATGAGGTACAAAGCCTGCAGGCAAAGTTAACGGCACTTTCTCAATTCATCTCCAGGCTCACACACAAATGCCTGCCATTCTTCAAGGCAATGAAACGGTCACATTGTAAGGTAGTTGATTGGACGCTCGACTGTGAAGCAGCGTTTCAAGGTCTCAAGGAATACCTGGCTTCTATCCCACTACTTTCAACCCTGGTACAAGGCAAGATACTCTACATCTACTTAGCGGTATCCAAGTCAGCCATCAGCTGCGCCATTGTACGCAGGGAGGCAACAGAAGAACTGCTGGTGTTCTATGCAGGCAGAGGCATGAATGGAGCGGAAACCAGATACCCGCCACTTGAACAGCTGGTGCTAGCACTTATAATGGCCGTTAGAAGGTTGCGCCAATACTTTCAGGCACAAACAATCCATGTCTTCACAAACCAACCGCTAAAGCAAGTGCTGCAAAGCCCTGAACACTCAAGACACCTTAGCAAGTGAGCAATAGAACACAGCGAGTTCAACATCGATTACAAGCCAAGAACGCCGTCAGAGGACAGGCTGTTGCTGACTTCATAGCAGAGCTAACTGAACAACAACAAGAGCAAACCACTGACGTGATACCGAAAGTCAACACTCAACAACCTGAAGCTATGCAAACAAAGACACCGTCACAATGAAACCTCTTTTTAGACGGCTCAGCCTGCGCCAAAGCATGCGGCGACGACATTATCCTCACATGACCAGGGGGACTTAAGTTCAACTTCAAAGCCTCCAACAATATGGTGGAGTACGAAGCACTTATCGCAGGGTTGCTGTTAGCCATTGACTGTGGAGCGGAAAGTGTCGACATCTTCAGCGACTCACAACTAGTGGTCAACTAAGTCAACGACACCTTTCAGGTCAAACACAAACAGTTAATGACATACTTAGGATACGCCAAGACCCTACTCGGCAAGTTCAACTTCTTCAACATAACACAAATTCCTCGAGAAAAGAACGCCAAAGCAGACTCCCTGGCACGTCTAGCAACAGCTCAACCACACCAAAGCCCGACCGACACTTGGGTGGAGACCCTCGACAAGCCTACCATCACCAAAACTCTGGCAGAGATCTACACAATCGATGTAAGCCCAAATTGGATGGACGAGATACTAAAGTACAAACGTGACGGCACACTGCCATCCGACAAGGTCGAAGCAAGGCGATTGGTGCGAAGAGCAACACGCTACAACATTCTAAATGGCAAGCTTTACCGCCAAGGGTTCACACATCCCAACTTAAAGTGCCTGACACCAGAACAAGGAAAACAAGTCCTAGCAAAAATACATGCTGGAGAATGCGGTAACCACTCAGGTGCCAGATCACTCGCCAACCGGACTATGCGCTAGGGATATTTTTGGCCATTATTGGGGGATGACGCCAAGGAAATTTCACGGTCATGTCACAAGTGCCAGAAATATGCAGACCTCCCACATGCACTAGCAGAACCACTATCCATCATTATTGCATCATGGATCCACTCCACATGGGGATTGGACATTGTCGGAAAACTGCCAACCACCAAGGGTCAATTCAAGTACATAATCGTGACTATCGATTACGACATCAAGTGGATCGAGGCTGAACCATTAACAGCCATCACAACAGCTAACGTCCCGCATCTCCTCTGGAAAAACATCTACTGCCGTTATAGAGTTCTTGATACAATAAACACCGATAACGAAACGCAGTTCAACAATGAAGAACTCATCGGCTTCACCGCCAACCTAGGCACCAAGATGTTTCGCCTCTGTGGCACACCCCCAAACCAATGGCCAGGTTGAGGCCGCCAACAAAATCATCAAGAAGTTGCTCAAGAAGAAGTTGGAGGACAAGAAAGGCTTATGGGCTGAAAAACTCCCGAAAGTCCTTTAGGCCATAAGGACAACGCCAACATCCACCAACGACGAGACTCCATTCTTCATGATGTTCGGCTCAGAAGCAGTCCTCCCCATTAAAGTAACCCAACCAACAGCTAGGATTGACGAGTACGACGCCACAACAAACGTTGCCGGCGTCAACCTCGACAAAGACTTACTAGAAGGAAAACGAGACAAAGCACACCTACACAACTTGCAAAACAAGCAGCGGGTGTCGCGTTTTTACAACAATCGCATGAAGGCCAGAAACCTCCAACTGGGAGATTGGGTAATAAAGGAAGTCATACAGCCACCAAAAGCACTCAGCCCAACCTAGGAAGGACCTTACCAAATTGTAAAAGTCGTGAGCCCCGAGATATTCTACTTGAAAACCAAGGAAAGCGTCACATTCACTCATCCTTGGAACACTCAACATCTCCGCTACTACTACAAGTAGTGCGACATTATGCCCACGAGGATCTTCACTTAGCTAATTTTTGCAAAGTTTAGCTAAGAAAAGCTACCCTACGGGTACACATTTTTTGTAAACACTGGTTCCACTCAGTTGTCAATGAAACGAGGAATTATTCAAACCATTGTCCCACACATGCACACAAAATAATATAATCAAGTTTGGCCAAGCCAACACCTTTCGCCCACAAAACAGGCAAAGGCGATATGTGCAATTAGCGGACCAATCTTAATTCCCTTCATGTTTCATTGACATACAAAAAAAAAAAAAAAAAAAAAAAAAGAGGAAGCAAAACACATTCCGCCACAATACAAATACTTAGCGGTAAACATTCGTCACACACAGGAAAAGAAAAGAAGCATCGCACATGCAAAACAAAAAGTTGGGACTCCGCAACCAAAAATTGTTCATATTTCTTCAAACAGCGTGTCTACACCGCCACAGTACAAAAAAATATATATATATACAAATTTAACTACCGACAATTCTACTCTTGCTCGGTATAAGGGGAGGAGCCTGAACCACGATCACCACGATGACGCTTCTCGACAGGCTGACGAGTAGCTCTTTTTCTCTTCTCAGCTTTACTTGTCGGCGTTGGAGTCTCAGGATTGCCATCTGACCGGGCACCATCCTCTCCAGAAGAACCACTCTATTCACCGCCATCAGAAGACCCGCCTTCTGAAAACTCATCATCCCCAGACTTCTCAGCGTCCTCAGCTTCAACATCTTCGCCAACCAAGGGACTTGACGGAGCTCGGTCAGCGATAATCTTGTCAAAGTTTAGGTAACCCTTATCCTTGAGCTTCGCAAAGTTGGCGGCAACACCTTGTTTACTGGCATTTGTCAGCAGGGCCGTAAACTTCGCCGACTTCTTAAAAGCCTCCACTACTTCCGAACTAACCCTTGTCTTCTCATCCTCCGCCATCTTCGCCATCTCCTTCTCCTTGGCGGTAAAAGCCCTTTGAAGTTGGGAAATGGTATCTTCCCTTTCAGCCTTCTCCGCTCTCAACGCCTCCAACTCGGAGTTCAGGTTAGCGATAGTCGTTGTGTCGGCAAGAGCTTTGTCAACCGCACACTTGAATTTCTGCTTCACATCGAGGAGGGCGTCGTCAAGCTTGGCAATATCCCCCTCGGTTCTTTTATTCTTCTCCCTCTCGGCCGCCAAATTGCTGAAGCTCCTGCTTCAACTTACGCTCCTCCGACGAACTCTGATGGAGAAAGAGCTCATGGGCACCCTTCAGAATATAATCAAGCGACAATTCCAACTTCGACGCCGCCGCAGGCAGAGCCAATCTCCCTTCACCGCCAAAACCAAGGCGCTCACACACCGCTTTTCCGCCACCTTCATCTTTTTCGAAGGATCAGGGGGAATGGCTGAGGCGGTAATTTTCCTCTTCTACTGGACCGAGGATTTCCCTTCAGGCTGACCAACGACGCTCCCACCAACGTCTTTTCCGCCATCCTTGTTACCCCCCTTATCCGCCATATTTTTCTTCCTCTTCTCCCTCTCAACATCTTTCCTCACTTCCGTGCTACCATCCTTGCCCGCCACATTCTGTCCTCCACCGACAGTGCTTGTCTTCTCTGAGACTCGCCTATAGGAGCTTCCAGAACTAACCCAGTCTCCTTGATCTCCTGCTCAACCTCATCCCCAATATCCTTCTCTTTGTCACGCCCCGAATTTTGAATAAAGAAAATTCAAATCCGAAACGCGAGAACAAACAATCACAAGAAGACTCTTAGAAAATTTTTCAAATAAACAAAGCAACAAACAAACTGAACTCACAATGTCAATACCGACTCGTTCTTTAGAGTCACATATTACATTACAAAAGTTTACAAATTAAACTGAATATCAATTCAACGTGTAACCACTCTCACCAACTCACTACACAGCGGAAGACTACAAGTAAAAGCGCCCTTCAACACCCACGTGATGGAAAGTCCACCTCAGCTTTGATGACGATTAATCGATATTTTAACCTGCACAATAACCCCTACACCATAGAATAGTGCACCGGGAATGTAAACAACAAACCCGGTAAGCTTTTCAGCCCGTATGAGTAAACTCAATTAAAGTGACTCACGTCACTCATGCTTATAATTTCTCGGCTCGTGAGATAATTAAAGCAACAATACTTAAGATCACAAATGCAACCAAACATACAATCATACAAGATAACAATTAGTAATCCCTGCATCGAAAGTTTAGTTCAGGAGATCACCAAAGTCACCCAATTCAAATTATAGTAATCCCTGCGTCGAATTTTAGTTCAGGAGATTACAATTAAAGAAAACAATAGAAATCATATAAATCCCTGCATAGAGTTTAGTTCAGGAATTTACATGAAGGAAAACAAAAGAAATCATATAAATCCCTGCATAGAGTTTAGTTCAGGAATTTACATCAAAACAAACAATACAAAAAGCGGTAATCCCTGCATATAACTTAGTTCAGGAGATTACATTAAAACAAACAATTCAAAAGACAGTAATCCCTGTATAAGACTTAGTTAAGGAGATTACAATTAAATCAACAATAGAATTCATAGAAATCCAAATCTCACGTAAAGACAAACGCAAAACCCCAAAAACCTTCCCTGAACTATGACAGACTCGAGCTCAACTGAATCGTAACATGTCACCTCTACCGAGGTTCAACCTTACAACCAAACTTCAGACCCTTCGGTCCTCAGAATAGAAACTGAATCGTAACCTGTCACCTCTGCCGAGGTTCAACCTTACGACCAAACTTCAGACCCTTTGGTCCTCATAATAGAAATCCAGGTTACCACTGTAACCTTCAAACTTCAGACCCATCGGTCCTCAGAATAGAAATCCAGGTTACCACTATAACCTTCAAACTTCAGACCTTCGGTCCTCAGAATAAACCCAGGTTTACTACTGAAACCTTCTGACTCACAATTGTCACATCACAACTCCAAATAACTCTTTCAACAATATAATCATCAAACATATACATATCACAACGCCACTCCATCCATATATATATTCCACGTAAATATATATATATGTAGTCATTCACAACTATAGTTTTATAAATTAACTACTCGAAAATCATTTTATATCAAAACCTTGTTTTAACTTACCCATGAACCGTTGTCGATCAAGTTCATATATTTTAAAACAAATCATTTGTTTTGATAAATGATTTTGCATGCTAACAATTAAATCTACTAAAATAAAACATAACTAATTATCAACCGAAACACCGTGAGATTTACTCACCTCAAATCCAGCTGCGTCTTCAATACAACCCAAAATCACGATCACAACCGTCCGCCCAACCAAAACGGTCAATCACCTAATCAAAATACGATCCTAACTTAGCAACCGATTCATAACACACTTAACCGACGATCCAACGGTCAGATTCTCACGGATCGCCCTTGGGATCATCGTATCAAAATTATACGAAGATCCAACGGTCGGATCTTCGCGGATTGCAAACCGAAGATAATGCGTAAAACCGAAACCCTAGCATGCATCAACCTTTCCCAAAATAACCTTATAATATATCAAAACGACCGTATCGATGTGTAGATCAATAAACTGAAAACATAACACAAAAAGAAAGCTGGACGGGCCGCCACGCGCCGTCGGAAGTGGGCGGTCAACGCCCGACGGGTCAACGGCGGTCAACGCAGGCCAACCACCTCTGATGGCAAAGTGACCAACTACAAACTTGTTCAAAATGAAGAGATGAGCCACTTTCATACCTGGAGCTAAGTGAGATTCGGTCTAGATCATCCTAGATCAAGCCTGGAAGTTGGATCAATCTCGTGTGTCTGATCAGATCCTAGATCGAATCAGGGACGTCGAAAACTTCAAACCTTGATCTACCACTCAACACTCAAAATCGTGGTACAAGGCCTACATGGGGATGATCAGCAGGAAGAGGTGATCACGAAAATGGAAAGGATCGGCCCAACCACTGCGTGAATCGGGAAGTTCCGACCGGGTCGAAAAACGCTGCTCCGATCCGCCGCTTATGGTGGTTGTCGTCGCCATCGAGCACCAGAGGGAAGACGAGGAGGTAGCGACGAAGAAATCTGCCTTGGTGGCTTGGTCGGAGGACGCCGGAGGAGAGAGAAAATTCCGGGTCGGGTCGGTCGGCACCTGAGGGTTCTGAGGAGAGAGAACGGAGAGAATGGGGGAGGAAAATAGGATTTTCAGAACTTTTGGGATTTAATGAAATATCCCGGAATTTCTCATATTTATAGAAATTTCCCAACTTTTCAATCGATCATAACTTCCTCATACGAACTCCGATTCTCGCGTTCCACATGTCCACGAACTCGTATCGACGCGCTCTACAACTTTCGTGAAGAAAGTTTCCACAGAAACCTAACGTATGAAAAGTCAAACTTCGTAACCCCCCCAAAACGTGCACTTCGAATAATTATTCGTCCGAAAATAATTCCACTCCACCCTTGAACCACGAGATCGTACAAACAAACACTTTATTAATCCCAAGAAACATTTAGGAATTAATAACGAATTTCCGGGGTCTTACAGCTAGTTTTTTTCTTCGTCAGCTTAGCACGATTAGAATGTAGGGGAGCCTCAAGAATCTTTGCTTCTGTCCCCGTCGTCACCTCCCTCGTCTTGAAGTCGACAGTGTTCTTGCGCACTTTAACGGACTCGTCAATCATGAAGTTAACGTAGTCCTTAATCCTGCCAAGATCCGCCATCGCCTTCTGCAAAACTGCGCCGGTCCTCTTGTTCTTTCGAATTTCCGCTACACAAAAAAAAATAATAATAATAATAATAATAATAAGAGACAAGTCACAGTTCGGGCAAACAACAACAACGCCACAAATACAAAGATCAAGTGACAAGCACCGCTTACCAGGCTCGTGGGTAATGCTCAAGCGAATAAGCAGGGACCAGTGCGACACAACTCGGAGGTCTAGGCAGTTTCTGTTCGTCCAACAGTAGTGCACGCAACACACGCGCTATTGTTCGATATCTGTCAACTTCGGCCTCCAACCCTCTGCGAACATACAGGCAAGTAGTCAGACAATGAGGAAAACACAATAGTAAAAGGTGACGACAAAAACAACAGCAAACACAAAAGAAACGCTCAGGCAAAAACCATATCCCAAACAATCAAACAACCTTTTATCGCTTGAAACTTCGACGGAACCCTGAAGGGTGGAACCTTGGCCCCTTGTGGGCTTGTGTCGTATTCCTAACCTTCCGTAACGACACAAACGGAGGCCCGCCATGTTGTAGAAGAGTCTGGAGTTTGCTCCAGAAGTCTAGGCGCACCAGGCCAAAGAGTCGAAGAGTTAACCTTACCATGCCCCCACATTTCTTTCTCTCATTATATGTCAACTCGTAGAAAAATAGAACTTCCGCCACCGTAGGAAATTCACACCCCGACAAGTCCCATAAAGCGATCATAGCCAATAACATTTTCCACATGTTTATGGAAATCTGGCCCACCGCAACGTTCAGCTCGTTCAACAAGTATTGCACACACAGAAGTAGCGGCAATTTCACACCATGATGGAGTATGGCCTCGTGAATAGCGGTATAGCCTTCAGCTAAGTCAGTAGCTTTCTCATCCTTTTGTAGCGGCCGCAACTTCACGATGCCGGGCAAACAAAATCATTCTTTCAACTTGTTTATCTTCCTCCACGACATGGTAGAAGAAAGTTCGTCCACCCCAGTACCGTCACTGAGGGTCCACGAAAAGTCAGTAGGCCTAGAGCTTTGTCCCTCTTCAATTTCAACCCCCTCATCACTTTGACCCGACGCGCCGACACTATCTTCACTATAGTCGGACACCGCCACCTCCTTACTGTGACGGACAGCCTCATGCTTTTCACTTCGCCGTGACGCAATTGGTGGCGGAGAAACGGTTTGCAGCGGAACTATATCTAGCAGTTCCTCGAAGCTATCCCCTACAGAAGTAGGACGACGCAACGAGTCAATCAAGTCTCTCTCTGACGAGTCTCTCTCCGACTAGTTAAGTGACGACACGGCACTCTTCGCTACTTGAAATATTGATAACGGCCGGCACGCCCTGCAAACACTCTAAACCTAGAAGTTAGCAGTCAAATTAGATCTAAACCTACTCTATGCCACTAACCACAAGAACACAATCGTTCAAAACCCAGAAAAATAAGCCACCAAAAATCCCAGAAAACCCAAAAATTCCCAGACCCTCAGACACAAAACAACATCAAACCACAAGCATACCTTTACCATACCTACGAGACACATGCATTCACATACAAAGGCAGACCAAACCAAGAACACAAAATCTCAGAAACAGAAGGGGCATACCTTGAATCTGCAAAAGCTAAGAATGAAGAACAACCGAGCAGTACAAGCCAAAAGCGACTTCAGTTACTCTTCCCTCACTCGTTTTTCTTTTCCTTCACTCGATTTCCTCTCCTCGTCCACTTGATCGATGTTTACTCCAATCTCGTTTTCTCTCTCTCTCAGCGAAGAAGACAAAGGGGAATGTCCAGAATAAGGCAAAGTGAGGGAAACTCGGTTTCGTTTTCCCCCTTAAATACCAACTCCATCAACAAATCTCCACCGTTGCGGAAAAGTAACCGCCCTCCAAGATTGCGCCACGTACCCCCACTAACCAAGGTGTCACCTCGATAAAACTGACGTAGTCATAAATGCCGCATTTATGACGAAGCGACAACGGCTGCGAAGCGATGCTTCCGCGCACGCCACCCCTATCAGTAATCCACACGTGTCACCTACCATGTCAGAGGATCACTCCAAATCCAAACGAAGTGTTACGTCCCGTATCTCAATTTACCGGTTTACTAGTCATGTGGACGGTAAATAACAATTACTTTCACTTTTTACTTTGTTTCGATACTTTTAGTGACCCTAAATGTTGACTTTTTTTTGGGTCAAAGTTTGAGAAAATTTTCTTCATGAAAGTTGTAGAGGACGTTAAACCGAGTTCGAAGACATGTGGCACGTTAAAATCGGAGTTCGTATGCGGAAGTTATGGGTATTTTACTTTTGATGGCATTTTGGTCATTTACCTTATCCCCTAACTTAATTAAATCAATCATGACATCCTTAGCTCTTAAGGGTAACATACATCACTAAAGTGATAAAATCATGTTATTTCAACTCACACCATAATATGAAAATCAAATCCCTCCTCAGACAATAAAAGAAAGAAACCACTTGAAACTCTCTTTTAAAAATGTGTACTCATGGGTCTCAAGTAACCCACGTGTTATCCCCATGCAATATAATGGCAGACACACTAGAGCTCTAACTGAATCGTAGTCCGTCACCCGGCCAAGGTTATGGCATCCGATATACTTGCCTCTGTCTACTATGACACCATATCCGTAGATCCGAAAACATTTAAAAACATAAGAATACTCTTTCAACACAATAAAATCAACAAGCACATGATATATTGTATTCCCGCAAAGAGTAAATGCTCGAAATAATAATCCAAAAAAAAATCACAATTTTTATTTCACCTAATCTAGATATATATTTCACGTAAATATATATATATATATATATATATATATATATATATATATATATATATATATATATACGTAGTCATCCACTCAGGAATGCCACTAATACCAACTATAGTTCACAATCGCAAAATTCGAGAAAATCATTTTTATACTTAAAATCTCATTTTACTTACCCATGAACCGTAGCCGATCAAGTTCATATAATTTAAAACAAATCTTTATTTCCAGAAAACAATTTCACAATTTAGCGATCAAACCGAACAATAATGTAACTTGGTTCATAAATGAACCACGTGAGATTTACTAACCTCGAAATCCCACTGCGTCTTCACACGCTGTACGAGATAACACAAGCACCACAATCCATCCTAAGTAGCCTCGCCACGCACTTAGTCACATCAAGGTCACACTTTAACACACGAATTGCAATGCGATTAAAGTTCGAAACCCCCGTTTGAACTAAAACCCGAAAGTAACGCCAATCAAGGCGGAACTTCATCCGGGACCACCCAAAGTCTTCAGAACACTCCTACGGTCAATATGTCAAACTACAAGTCGATCGAACTGCCGAATCCTCACGGATCGAAAACCGAAATAATCGAAACTAGTAAAAACCCTAACATATTCATACGATCTCCAAAAATTACATATTATATATCAAAATGCTCGTATCGACGAGTAGATGATAATAAAATATGAAACTGCCATGACATGGCCGAATACTGGCAGTGACGGCACATGGGATCCACGAGCCACCGGGTCAACCTCAAAACTAGATTAATCCAACCGTCCATAATGTAGATATTGAAGGGATGAGCCACTTTCGTACCTGGAGCTAAGGCTGGTTCGGCCTAGATCGAGCTAGAACAAGCTGAAAAATCTGGACCGTTGAACTTCAAATCGTGATTCCGGCAACCACACGTCGAATCATGCTTCAAGGCTGCCAGGGTTGTGATCTAGAGGAGGAGAGCTTCCAATCTTGACCGGTTTTGTAATACCCCAGAAATTCTTTATTAATTCCTAAATGTTTCCTGAAATTAATAAAGTGTTTGTTTGTACGAGTTCGTGGTTCGAGGGTGGAGTGGAATTATTTTCGGATGGATAATTATTCGAAATGCACGTTTTAGGGAGGTTATGAAGTTTGACTTTTTATACTTTTGGATTCTTCGGAAACTTTCTTCACAAAAGTCGTAGAGCATGTCGATACGAGTTCGTGGACATGCGGAACGCGGAAATCGAAGTTCGTATGAGAAAGTTAAGAGCGATTGAAATTTGAGGAAATTTATATAAATATGAGAAAATTCTGGATTTTTCATAAATCCCAAAAGTTCCAAAAATCCCATTTTCCTCCCCAAATTCGCTCCGTTCTCTCTCCTCCCTACCCGCGGGACCCGACCCCAACCCGGTGTCCCGACCCGGTTCGATCTCTTCCGTCCAACGTCAGCCGACGACGAGACCACCGCAGACGGCTTCGCCTCCTCCTCGCCGTCGTCCCCTTGGTGCTCGATCACGGCAACAGCCACGGGAACTTGGAGATCGGAGCACCCACAGACCCAAAAACGGATCCGGCCGGATTTGACCGATTCCGGTATTCCCTTGGCCGATCCATTCAATTTTTGGGATCATCTCGTCCTCCTGATCATCCCTATGTAGGCCTTGCATCACGATTTTGAGTGTGGAGCGAAAGATCAAGAATTGAAGTTTCGACGGTCCACAACGAATCTAGGATCTGATCAGAGGGCCCAGATTAATTCAACTTCCAAGCTTGATCTAGGACGATCTAGACCTCTCCTCGCTTAGCTCCAGGTATGAAAGTTGATCATCCCTTCATTTTGAAGTTTGTAGTTGACGACTTTTGCATCGGAGGTGGTTGACCCGGCGTTGACCGCCACCGTTGACCGCCCGCTGACCCGCCGCTTGTGGTGGGGCTTGGCTGCGCGTCTGGCCTTATTTTTGTGTTCTGTCTTCATACTATTCATCTATGCATCGATACGGTCGTTTTGATATTTCATAACGTCATTTTGGAGAAAGTTGATGCATGCTAGGGTTTCGGTTTTACTCGTTAGCTTCGGTTTGCGATCTGCAAGGATCCGACTGTTAGATTTGCTTCAAATTTTGATAGATTGATCGTCGTATGAGTATTCCGGGGACCTCGAGTGGTCTCGGATGAAGTTTCGCCTCAATCGGCATTACTTTCTGAATTTTAGGGCAAATGGGAGTTCGAAATATAATCGTTTTCGATTAGTTTTAAAATATGTTAACTATAGTTGGTATTAGTAGTCATTCCTGCGTGAATGACTACGTATATATATATTTACGTGGAATATATATATATCTGGATGGTGTGGCATTGTGATATGTATATATTTGATGATTATATTGTTGAAAGCGTTATTTGAAGTTGTGATGTGACATTTGTGAGTCATGTGGGATTTCTTTAATTTGTTCTGAGGGCCGAAAGGTCTGATGTCCGAAGGTTACAGTGGTAACCTGAGTTTTGTTCTGAGGGCCGAAAGGTCTGACGTCCGAAGGTTACAGTGGTAAACCTGGGTTTTGTTCTAAGGGCCAAAGGGTCCGAAGTCCGAAGGTTACAGTGGTAACCTGGGTGCATTGATATCGTAAGGCTAAACCTCGGCTGAGGTGACAGGTTACGATTCAGTTGGTGCAAAGATGTCGTAAGGCTGAACCTCGATGGAGGTGACAGGTTACGATTCAGTTAGAGCTCTAGTCTGTCGTAGTTTCGGAGAAGGTTTCTGGGTTTCTTTCTTTTGTGTTTACGTGAGATTTGAATTACGATGAATTCTATTGTTGATATAATTGTAATATCCTGAACTAAACTATATGCAGGAGTTGCTATAAATTGAACTGTGTGACTTTTGGTGATCTCCTGAACTAAATTTCTACGCAGGGATTACTAATTTTTACCTAGTGTGATTGTATGTTTGGTTGTATTTTGTGGAGTTAAATATTGTTGCTTTAAATTATCTCACGAGCTGAGAAATTATAAGCATGCGTAACGTGAGTCATTTTAATTGAGATTACTCATACGAGCTTCAAAAGCTTACCGGGTTGTTGTTTCAACCCGGTGCACTATTCCATGGTGTAGGGTTTATTGTGCAGGTCAGAGTAACAGTCGTCGAAGCTGAGGTGTTGTTGTTGTCGTAGCTTGGACGTAGTAGGGTGCTTGGTTCTAGTCTTCTGCTGAGTAGTGAGTGTGGCGGGTGCGTTTACTTATTGAATTGTTATTCATTTTAATTTGTAAACTCTCAGTAGTGTAGTATGTGACTCTAAAGAACGAGTCGGTATTGATATTATGAGTTCGATTTGTGTAGTTGCTTAATTTAAATGAAAAATTTTCTATGTGTCTTCTTGTTTTTGTTATTTTTTCGCGTTTCAGATTCGAATATCCTTATTCGAAATTTGGGGCGTGACAGGTTTCAAGCCCTGAAGTCGCCGGAAAACGGAGATGGGTTCGGGTCCGCCGCCGCTTGATTTGCCGCGTCCGGTGTATCTGGGGGCAAGTCAGTGGCTGAGGGAAGAAGATGAGGAAGTTTTGAGCCAGTTGCCGTTGGTTTCACTGCCGGAGGACGTCGGAATCGGAAAGTGGAACCGGGTAGGGTCGCCGGTTTCGCTGCCCGGTCGGGCTGGCTGTTTGAGAGAGAATTCTTCCGGAAAGTTTTCGAAAATGGAAACTTATGAAAATTTTGGGATTTTTTCTATTTATACTAAAATGGAAACTTTTTCTGATACCATAACTTCTTCATACGAACTCTGATTTTCACGTTCCGCATGTCCACAAACTCGTATCAACGCGCTCTACAACTTTTGTGAAGGAAGTTTTAGGAGAAATTAAATGAATAAAAAGTCAACTCTTTGACCCCTCGAAAATAAAACTTGTCGAGTAATTATTCGTCCGAAACACTTTCGCTCCACCCTCGAACCACGAAATCATACTAATAAACACTTTATTAATTCCCGAAATTTCCAAGAAATTGAAAACGAATTTTTGGGGTATTACACAAATAAAATAAAAAAACTTGCTAATGCAACCTACCTCATAACCATAAAGATCACTAAATATCACACCTTTGGAGTAGGTGACCATGAAACTCGATCATAACATAAAATATAAAAAAATAAAAAAAGTTGTTAGACATTAAATTTTTAGAACTTGAAAGTCACGCCTACTACCTTATAGCCATGACGTCAAAATAACTTATAGTCATGACATTATATAACATACCTCTAGAATAGGCAACTAATAAATCACATAGCAATAAAATATTTAAAACTATATACCTCTTGACAAGTTATGAGAAAAAACTCATAGCATAATACAACCTACCTCATCACCATGAACATCACTAAATATCATACATTTGAAATAGGTGACCATGAAACTCATAACATAAAATCAAATAGAATAAAAAAGTTGGTAGGCATTAAATTTTTTGAACTTGAAAGTCACACCTACTACCTTATGGCCATGACGTTAAAATATCTTATAGCCATGACATTATATAACATACCTCTAGAATAGGTAACTCATAAATCACATAGCAATGACGTATCTAAAATTATATACCTTGACAATGTATCGGAAAAAACTCATAACATAAACCAACCTACCTCATATCTAGACCTAGCAAAACACCATGTCGTGTTTGTGTCATATTAAGTTTGTTTCATATATTTATCATGAAACACAATAACAAACCATTAAGCTACCGCGTGGAGGATGCTAACACCAAAACCAAACTATTAAACTTAATTAGTGTTAACTGTTAAAACCCGCTAAGACCCTTTAAGAAAATAACTAAATCGTAACTTACAAAATCTTACAAATTTAGTGTAACATAAGAATCACATGTAAATCTTATACAATTGGGTTACCTTCATTTTGAAAGTTGAGAGTTGAGGTTGTTGTCCTGAGAATTTACAAAGAGATTATGATGAATTAGAGAGATCCATTAGGGTTTCTAATATATATCAGACAGAGAAACTCAAATTTACAAGAATAGCATTATACTATTTGTTGTAATCGTGTTCTTATCGTGATGACTCTATATGGAACCAAACCGATAAACCTCAAACCAAATACTTATGTCATGTGCAATGTTACCAGTTCTATATAGTTTCATTTGTGTTAATAGTTCTATTCATGTCCATGAACATCACTAAATATGATTCCTTTGGAATATGTACCCAATGAAATCCATTGCACAAGAAACATAGATTACATAGTAATGAGGTATCTAAAACTACATCACTCTTGACAATTAATGTATCAGAAAAAACTCATAACATAAAACAACCTACCTCATATCCATGAACATTACTAAATATCATACATTTTGATTAAGTAACCAATGAAACTCATAGCCTAAAAAAACTAATTAAAATAAAGCCAGCCGGCATTCAGTTTTTAGAACTTGAAAGTCACGTCTACTGCATTATAGCCATGATGTTAAACATATCTTATAACTATAACATTAAATAAAATTAAAAATACCATATAGCCGAGACATTATATAACATACCTTTAGAAAAGGTAACTAATAAATCACATAGCAATAAGGTATCTAAAACTATACCTCTTGACAAGTTATGAGAAAAAACTCATAGTATAATACAACCTACCTCATAACCATGATGAACATCACTAAATATCATACCTTTGGAGTAGGTGACCATGAAACTCCTAACATAAAATCAAATCAAATAAAAAAGATTGCTAATGCAACCTACCTCATAACCATGAACATCACTAAATATCATATCTTTGGAGTAGGTGACCATGAAACACAAAACATAAAATAAAATAAAAAAGCTGTTAGGCATTAAATTTTTAGAACTTGAAGGTCACGCCTACTACCTTATAGGCATGACGTTAAAATAACTTATAGCCATGACATTATATAGCATACCTCTAGAATAGGTAACTAATAAATCACATAGCAATAAAGTATTTAAAACTATATACCTCTTGACAAGTTATGAGTAAAAACTCATAGCATAATACAACCTACCTCATACCCATGAACATCACTAAATATCATACCTTTGGAATTGGTGACCATGAAACTTATAACATAAAATCAAATAGAATAAAAAAGTTGTTAGGCATTAAATTTTTAGAACTTGAAAGTCACGCCTACTACCTTATAGCCATGACATTAAAATATCTTATAGCCATGACATTATATAACATACCTCTAGAATAGGTAACTCATAAATCACATAGCAATGAGGTATCTAAAACTCTATACATTTTGATAATGTGTTGGAAAAAACTCATAACATAAACTAACCTACCTCATATCTAGACCTTGCAAAACACCGTGTCGTGTTTGTGTCATATTAAGTTTGTTTCATATATTTATCATGAAACATGATAAAAAAAAAAAAACCATTAAGCTACCGCGTGGAGGATGCTAAAACCAAAACCGAACTATTTAATTTAGTGTTAAACTGTTAAAAACCATTGAGACCCTTAAAGAAAATAACTAAAACGTAAGTTACAAAATCTTATAAATTTAGTGTAACATAAGAATCACATGTAAGTCTTATACAATTGGGTTACCATTTTCTTTTTGAAAGTTGAGAGTTGAGGTTGTTGTCGTGAGAATTTACAAAGAGATTACGATGAATTAGAGAGAATATGCGTTAGGGTTTCTACTATATATCAGACAAAGAAACTCAAATTTACAAGAATACCTTTATACTATTGGTTGTAATCGTGTTAATGGATTAACTGTAAACCAAACAATGAAATTCGTGTTCTTATCTTAATGACTCTATATGGAACTAAACCTATAAACCTCAAACCAAATACTTATAGTTTCATTTGTTAATGTCGTGTGCAATTTGACCAGTTCCACTCATGTCCATGAACATCACTAAATATGATACATTTGGAATATGTACCCAATCAAATCCATTGCACAAGAAACATAAATTACATAGTAATGATGCACTACACCAAAAACCTTATCAGACAACGGGAGAAAACCATTGTGTGATTTGGAGGGCCACCGTTGTAGACCGAGTCGTTCTCTGTTGAAAATTCAGACAACGGTGGAACACAGTTGTCTGAGAAACACACAGGCAATAGGTATGTGTTATAAATGTTGTGTGATGGCTCGGCAGATGGCTCGACAGATGCCAAGTGCAGCTGCGCAGCAGTTGAGGCGCTGCCTTCAGACAACAGTGTCAGTTTTCAAGTTGTTGTATGTTAAGATGGTTAGATAACATATTTTTATTTTTTATGTTGTCTGATTGATCTTCAAACTTCAGTTCTTGGACTATATCTGTTGTATGATTTACTTTTGGGACAACAGAGTTCAATTGCTTCTGTTGTCTGAGTATAAATTAGAAGACACTGATTTGTTAAAAATCGATGTGTGATATGAATGATTGCAATGTGTTTCTGTTCCATTTTTGGCCATTCAGACGACAACGGGCAGTCGTCATTATATCTATTCTGTTGCGTGATCATTTGAACATCCCATTCCTGAATGAGATTGTGCATTCATTTGGTCCATTTACCAAATGAACAGTACTTCATCACATACAAACATTGCAAACCATCAAATGATTAATCCAACATTTTAAACAAGAAAAGTATTCTAGTGAATGCCCATCTACTTGGGACATCAAAAAGCTTATACACATACATCTATTGTTCCAAACATGCCACACATGGTGCATGACGATGTACCAGCAGAGAAGCACAAAAAAGATGCTTTCCTTATCAAAAATGTACCAGCAACAAGTGCGCTACTTGATGGCTCATGCACATGTGTTGACAACAAACTTCCTCCACTCATTTCACACTTGATCAATATCCGCTTGGGTGTATTAGCTGCTGCCTCTCCTCTTCCACTGAAATCAGTTTATTATATCAAAAGGATTAGTTAATCATTTTGGTGAATGAGGCATGGACATAATAACAAAGTTATGAGAAATTGAGTCAAGTGACTATATTTATAGCTATATATGTTGACACCTTGGAAGGAAACAATGACATGTCTTTATCCTCGATGATATCTCTCATGTATCAAATGATAAATTACCTGCACTCCATGTTGCTAGGTTGGGGAGGAATGCCCTAAACACAAGCAAATGAATCAACAAGTGAAAAGTCAAAATGAAATACTGTTTTCTGAAAACCAGAAGTGGTGAAACTTACAGCCAAATTTTTCCATTGGACTATATTTATAGTTGTTGCCTATATATGATCAAAATAGTAACAGATTTAAATCTATCCAACAAACATACTCATAAGCATTCTATGAGTAACAATAAGCTGCAAGCTTGAGACAGTTTCAGAAAACTGGTAACAAGAAAGAAAAATTCACCAACAACTATTCTTTTAGTGATTTCAAGCACAACTTTTCAGATTTCAAGTAGACATGAAAAGCTACTATTTCGCAGAGTTTCATGCTATTCGCAGTTCAAATGAATGGTCAAACAAGAATCTTAAGTGACAGAAACGCTGAATTCTGCAGAAATCCTGAAACAGTGCAGTAACTTCAAAATAGCATAAGTATCTCATTTTAACTCTGTTTTTCACAAAACCAAGTCCAAAATGATCATTGAAGAGTCTCCTTTACACTATCAAAAAATGAGAGTAAAATAAGAAGTATAGGTTTTCCGAAAATCATGAAATGCCCCACTGGTTCAGCTTGGGAGTCAAACACATGGTGTGCAATAATCGAACTTTGATCGCTGAGCATCTGTTATACCCCTTCAACTGTTGGGAAATTCATTTATTTTTCCCTAGATTCTCAACCAAACATGATATGCTATGAGAACTTCAACAACAATTAAAATATAAAAAGAGAACCTGTGGCGAACAAGCCCAATTGCAGGAGGGGAAAAATAGTTCAGAGTACATATATTTGCAGCTATCAACTACATATAAAGCATAAAACCGTTCAGTGTACATTATATATGCAATGCCAATAGGTGACTAGAAAAATAATAGAGTGCTTACATTGTACCTGCAACTCGGGTACTGGTATGGGTTTTGTCATCATCATAGAGCTTTGCTAATCCAAAATCTGATATTTTTAGGCAGAGTTCTGTGTCGAGCAAAATATTACTGGCATTGACATCTCTATGCACAGTCCTTAGGCTTGACTCCTCATGAAGATAAGCAAGTGCTCTTGCCTTCCTCACTGCACAACAAAACATTTTCAATATCTCTCATTTTTATTATATGTAATCATCTAATGAACAAATCTAAACTGCAGAATGAAAATGGTATAAACAAAAACCAGAGGAGGAATCCAATGCTTGTCAATTCTACAAGTTTATTTCAGAAAAAAAAAAAAAAAAAAAAGGTAAAAAAATAAAGACCATGTAATCTGAAAACAGAAACTTGACTATTGTAGCAGCAATAATTCCACAGTCCACTGTTTAAAGTCATATTAAGTTCATGGTGTGCAAGACACCAGCCTAGGAGTTTGTCTTTCCAAGCTATGTTTACTCCAAAACAGGGTTAATTACAGTAACGAAGTTGTGTTTTGTGGCAACAGAACCAAGACATACAATAAGCCAAAACAGATAAGCGAAAAATCGACAAAAGCAACCACAACAATTTGATAGGCTCTTAACAATTTAGTCACCTAAACAGCGAGCAACCAAATAACAATAAATGTACTTGAATGTAATATTCTACTCTAAGTGCAATAGCCATCTTACCAGTTCTCTGTGTAAGAAACAACAAGAGTCTTGTCATGTAAGGGGAGGCTTTCTACATATGAATAAACAAAGCACTACTGATCTACACAAACCCCAAGCTTTTAAAATTGTCTGCTCACAAGGTCAACTCAAAGAAGAGGCATCTGCACAATTTTTCATAATGTTGTTTTTATCTCTACAATTGAACTTTCATGATCAGCTAAAGGAACAATGAAATGCACAAAAATATAAGCAAAAAAAAATTGGGTGGCAGACACAAAACGAGCACACCTGCTGGAGTTACTACTTGTTTGTCTTTTGAATGGCAAATGGCTATTGCTCTGCCCAGTCCATATCAAAGCTATATAATTTGAATTCATCTGCACTTCAAACCCAACCAAGAGACTGATAACTATAACAATCTGAACATACGAAAGAATTCAAAATGCAAGAAATTTTAATGGGGGAATCTAGAAATGTTACAATACCTCAAATACATATTCACCAGTAATTTCAATCGGCATCATCAGAACAATTCAACTTACAACCAAGCAAAACCGAAAAGAAAAAAATCCAAAACATATATCAGAGCAGTGAAACATACAACCCAAAAAAATTGAAGCTTTAACAAGCTTGAGAGGTCGAGAGAGAGAGGACAATAATGCCTAAATAAAAAGCCCAGTCTTGAAACCCAAATGCAATCATATAAACCCTAAGCAAACTGAATTGAAAACAAACCAAATTATGACCAGAAATCAAGGTAAAACAACCAGATCTATTAATGAACCAAAATATGAAGCAGAGATGGAGGCCGTCGAGTTTGGTGTCAAGGCCGATTCGGAAATCAAATTCACATAAAATCAAACACAGAATAAACCCCTTTTTCGAAACCCCAAAACCCGATACAGATTTATAGATTTGAAAAATGAACATATCAAAGAGAGAGCTTACCAGTGAGTGTTACGCCCAGACCCAAGTTCGAGTGAAGACTTCCGCCGAGTGCTCCGACAAAGACGATATACATTTTTGGGTAAGAAAATCCAATAACAAGGACAAAACAGTATACCACAAAAACAAATCGATATACATTTAGGTTAAGCAAATCAAAAAAAAAAAAATATCCAATAACAAACACATATCATATTGTCCATTGGGAAATGCTATGCTAAAACAACATCAAAACAATTCTCTAATAAGAACATTAACTGCAGATGTAGTATGAACCAAACCAGTCCTACACATTTCACCAAAAACAAATCCAATGATACCATGATATATGAAGCACATATATAGAACAATAGATTTCAACAAATTAAAGCTTCAAAACAAATTTAATAGCAGTCCACAAATTCAACAATCAAGCTCACAATACTCACCAATCTAGCTCCAGTAATGAATACCAACAATAGCATTCAAGTTCACTCCACCAGTCAAACTCATTCTACAGCTTCTTCCAACTCCACCAGATATGCCTTAATTGTGGGGCTGCTGAGAATAATTAACAAGGCCATCAGATTTAATCCAAACCTCAACAAGTCCAAGCTTCCAGAATGCACGACTAGACAAGACCCAAATGAAATTTGTTCAACAAAACCACCAGCTAAATGCAAGCTTACTACTCAAAGGCCATAGTTTTTTCCAAACCTGTTGCATTCTTGAATCTAGACTAGAATCGCTTTGGTTTCGAAGCTTGTAAAGCATGTTTTGTTAAATGCTAGCAGGCTCATTAGCGGTAGACGGGGTATGAACCGATGATGAAACTAGTTTACATGTTGTCGGTGAAGACAGGGTGTTAGCGGTGCAACCAAGTTGTTATCGGCGGAACAAGGTTGTTGTCGGTAACACGAGAGTTGCGGCTGAAAATGTCGATTTTGTTTGACTATCTTTAACGGAGAATGATGTTACTTAGCGGAAAATAGCCTTGCGTGACGATGGTTTTTTTTTTTTTTTTAAATTTGGGTTCTTCGTGACAAGATCCGCCCTGAATTTCACCCTGAAATCCGAAGTGGCCCTGCAGGGCCCACCTTAGAAGAAATTTTACCAAAAATTTTGCAGAACTTTCCCTAAAAGTGGACTACCCAAAACCTGTAGAAAGACATTTACACTTCTAAGCAATTCATTCTTATTCTCCTGGAACCATCCTGCTCCTCAAATCACAACATCTTCCAATTCACATTACACAATAAGATATAACATTAATCTCGTAGGTTATCAGAGCAATTCTAAAACAAAAGATATACTAGAATAAATAGTAAAGAGGATAACGGATCGATAGATCCTACAATGCGGAAGCAGTGACAACTATGCTTCAACTCCATGTACGCCCGACCTCAACTAATCTAGCCTGCAAACTGGGCATTTGAAACGGAAGGGCCCAAGGGAAAAGTATTGAAAAACACGTTAGAGTGAGTGGACAAAAATAAATAATCAATATAATTTAAATGAAGCAAGCTTGAATACTTTCCCACTTATTTAAATTTATAAAACCTCGATGCATGCAACGTTTATAAAACATATTTCTTTAAACTCAAAATCCCTTGAAAACATACCAGCCCTGTTGGTTAAGAGAAGTTGACTTGCCCCGCTAGTCAAGTAATAATAGGATATGGGGAAGATAAGTATAGACAAGTGATTAAATAGGATATGGCGGAGGCAAAGTTTGAGGTTCTTGATGCCGACATTGGATTGCTAAAGCGCGCTAGCATCAATGAAGGTGGGACAAGACAAGAGGTAGTGTTCCCAAGATCAAGGTACCGGAACCAAAGTCATTCCTAGGAGCGAGGATTGCAAAGGAGTTAGAGAACTTCTTGTGGGACATGGTGTTGTACTTCAAGGCTGTTCATGTCGATGACGACGAGAAAGTGGCCATGATAAGCATGTATCTTATGGGGGATGCAAAGCAATAGTAGCACACGAGGGTCGAAGACCAAGGAAGACCTCCAATCACAGATTGGGAGACATTGAATAAGGAACTGCAAGATTAGTTCTTGCCATGCAATTCCGCATGGGTGGCACCTGAAGCATTGATAAATCTCAAGATGAAGGGGTCCATACATGAATACTGTAAGCAATTTTGTTCCTTGATGCTTGATGTGCATAACATGTCTGAGGAGGACAAATTATTTTGCTTCATTGTTAGGTTACAACCTTGGGCGAGAGCAGAGGTGCAAAGGCATGATGTGCGTGATCTAGCCGCTGGCTTGGTGGTGGCAGAACGCATGTCAGATTTAAAGGGGGCTACCAGCATGCATGCAGGGGCAGTCAGCGTGCATGAGGGCACCATGGGCCTGCCTGAAAGTGTCCTAGGCCTACTTGGGGGTGCTGCCAGCACGCATGCATGGCATGCAGGTTAGAAAAATAAGAGCTTGACAAGTGGCAGAGGCAGTTTACAGCAGCCCAAGGCAGTTACAGGCAGTTATTCCTTAAAGAAAACTGCCATAACTGCCCATGGAACTGCGACTTAAGAGAGAAAATTGCCCCTACGATGCTATATATGCCAAGGTAACCATTAGGCATGAGACTGCACCAAAAGAGAAGTCACTGCAGCTTTACTAGCCGAAGAAGAAAGCCCTTACAATCAAGAAGCCGAGCCGGAAGTTAATACGATGGTGTTGCGAAACGCTGCAACTGTCGATCCCACAGGTTAGGGAAACGCTAAGCATGAGATGGAAGTGCTAGAGGACAACCAAGTGCTTTGGAAGTCTTCGTGGATGTATGTATTCACGCAGCCAGCGGCCAAGTAACCTTGCTAGCCACGTTGGTTGATGCGGGGACGTTCATCGAGGACGAGGAGGAGATGCACCTCTATCTATGGAGTCATGGGCACTCCAAGGAGGAGATAGAGATCGCTGCTGTCCACATAGTGGTAAGCTAGCATAGGGGCAAGGGTGCTACTGGGCGCCACTTCGACCTTTACACAATAATCCTCCCAAGTGAGACCGCAACCTTTAGGCCCTTCAAGAGGAGCAGCAAGATGCATGTTGACTATCTTGCTGCCTTGCAAACCTACGACTTTGAGTGGAAGCTCAAGTTGGGGCAGCACGAGGAGGTAAACGAGCCGGGTCCATAACAAGAGGTCATCATCATAGACGACGATTTTAGTGACATGGGCGGACCTGTGCCCATGGCCAAGGAAGATGTCACCACCAACAACAATGAAGGCCAAGGCGGAGGTGGGGTAGATCTGGGAGAGATTGAAGTTGAGATGCTTGGATCCGAGGTAAGTGGAGGTGATAAAGTTGGGGAGGTGGCCATTGAAGGCCACTCCTTGAAAAACTCGCTGGAGGAAGCGAGGCTCAACCTTAAGGAGAACAAGGTCGAGGCGTTGGTAAAGACAAAGGTAGGAGGCCTTAGTGATTCTGCAAGTGAGGCGGAGTCAGCCAACGAGGGGCAACTGGGAGGTGCCAAGAAGTCTGCTTAATTAAGGAGGGAGCATCAAGGAGGCTGACGAGGAGCAACCAAGCCAAGGATGCACATGCAGGTGCGACGATGAGGTCACGAGGACCACCAGACCCCTTTGGCAACGAGGGCGTTGCCAAGATCAAGTAGGGAGGTTTGTTACACCCTTGAAGGTGCAAGGGGTGAAAGCATCGAGGTTAGGCATGTCTTGCACCGACCATGAGTGTTAAAGGGCAGCAGGGTTGCCCAAAGGAAGACAAGACAAGGAAGTCCAATGTTCTAGCAGCTAGTCTTGCTAGGAACAAGGGTGTGCAGAGTGTTAGCCTCGCCAAGGCACAGGAGGTGCTGGGCGTTAGCCTCGCTAGCCAAGCATGCAGGCAGTAGGCAAAGCCAACATTAGTACCATTAACAGGCAAAGGGTTAGCCTCGCTTGAGTTAGCCTCGTTGGGTTAGTCTCATAAAGAGCCTCGCTAAGCGTTGATGGCTGGCAACCATCAGTAGGTAAGGAGTTAGCCTCGCCGAGATAGCCTCGCTGAGAGCCTCGCTAAGCACTGATGGCAAGCCCATGCATTGAAGTAGGCAATGCATGGCCCGTATGGCGGACTGAAAGGGGCAACACACAGTGAGGGGTAAGGATGACAACACTGATAAGCATCTGCCAAGGCTGGGCAAGGCAGCAAGCAACAAGCACATGATGCATGCCCGAGCAAGCAAGCTGATGCAAGGGCGATGCGAGTAGCTGTTAGCATAGGTTATTAGCTGATATCCAAATGAAGTTAGAGGAAGTTACCTTGGGTAACTCCCCTTTGGATAAACCTAGGTGGTTGGGGATGTCAACCACAAGATCGAGTAGTTAATCGATCTAATCCCTAGGCGGTTGAGGGTGTCAACCGTTTCAGAAAAGCGTGCATTGCTCCACACAACTACCTAGGGAAGTTGGGGTTGTCAACTTCTAAGGGTAGGCTGCCCTCTATAAATAGTCAAGTGTGTTGAGACTCCAAACGACATCCAATTTGGGAGACACAACCAAACTTAGGAGTGTATTGTGGAGATCCAAAACACGAGTTCATTTTGTTAAGTGTGAGTTAATAAAGGGTTGGGATTTTTCCGTATTTATTGTGCATGGTGGGTTGAGACTCTTATTCCTTATTGGTGTCCACTTGAGTGTGGGGTGGCAACGAAACACTTGAGTGAAAAGCACATTATACTATGAGGTGTGCTTGGCTGGTCTTATTGTCATGGGGGGGCAGCAAGGCGCCATCATAGACTTGAGGGAACCAAAAAAAATTCCCTATTCGAGAACGTGTCTGTGGTGTGGCTCGTTAACGAGCCACATTTCGCTCGCCTCCGCCAACGAAATGGTTCGTTAATACCTTCCATTTTCAGTTGTCTATACAGGCAAAACGAGCTGGTAACATACCTTTCGTCAACGCGCTCTGTACAATGACAATGATCTTTATGACACATTACGATCAAGATTCTCCTCCAGGAAAGAGTAAGGAACAGGTTAAAGCAGCCCACGGCAGCCACTGATCAGGCAGTTAACCCCCGACACTTGAGCCATAAAAGATTATGCTAACTACCTAACACCCACTACTTCAATGCTCCCCTCCTCAAACAATCATCAGGCCACACAGAGGTCTTTCTTAGTCGGGGAGTGGGGGACTCCCTAGGGGGCCTAGTAGGGGCCACCCGAAATGACAAAAGCGCTCACTCAGAGAAGTCTATGATTTAAGGAGCACTAGCACTGATTATGCCCGACATGCTGCTGAGGCCTTGCTTTAGCGGCAGTAACTCCCCAACCAAGAAATCCCTCGTTGACTGGGGATTTAGAGGACTTGTACATACATAGTACTGTCAGGCATAATCAACAAAAAGGAGGTCCGCCTTTCGTTGGTAGGTTAGCCCAGCAAGGGCGACCTACGAAAATACGACAGGCTAAGTTGTCACTTGAGCGAAGCCTCAGGCCGAAACGTATTGTGACGCGCTGTGCAAAGTGTAAAGATGGCTTCTCAGAGAGGTCCAAAAAATCAAACTGAAGTATATCAATCCCACATCGAAAACAAGACTGAGGCCAAACCTCACCTCACCTATAAAAGGTCTATTCCTCTCTCTTCATTCATTACGCATTTAATACTTACGTACCTCTACTCTGCTAACATAAATACATTGACTGACATTAGCATCAGAGGAGCGAAGACCGCCAACTGCGGTCTCCCCTCTTGACGCTGGTGTATTTTACTTGATAAGTGTCCAACTCTCACCTCACTATATCGGCTGAGACTTCAGACTCTTTGTCCCCGTTAACGGGATCTGACATCCTTCAAAATCCTAAGCATTAACAAGGTTTACGACTATCCGCCAACGACGGGGCACAACGCCCTAATGACAGTGATCTCCACGAGACATTGCAATCAAGATTGTCCCCTGAAATAGAGTAAGGGGACAGGTTAACGCAACCCATGACAGCTATTGATCGGGCAGTTAACCCTGATACTTAGGTACTAAAGATTAGGTTCGCTACCTAACGTTTGCTGCTCTAATGCAAATCCTTTCACCAAACAATTATCCGGCCAAACTGAGGTCTTTCTTAGCTGGGAATGGGGGAATCCTTGGGGGGCTTAACAGGGGCCCACCCGAAAGGGCAAAAAGCGTTTACTCAGACAATGTCTATAGTTGACGACACCCTCGCACTGATTATACCCAATGAAGGGCCTAAGGTTACGCCTCAACGTCAATAACTCCCCAACCAAGAAATTCCTCTTTAATTGGGGACTTGTATATACAGGGAATTACCTGGCATAATTAGCATCGACTGGGAGCTGCCTCATATTATCGGAATGGCCAAGATGGTGTGACCTCCAGGAACACCGCAGGTTAGGCTTTCACCCAAGCCAAAACTCAAGCCAAACATGTTGTAACACGCCGTCATGC